>NW_027287205.1:77163589-77281089 GCF_022747635.1 Hetaerina americana | reverse complement strand
GCTGCTTACAATATTCAAATCAAATAATTAAATAATGCAATTAAATGGATTGGTCTTTTTGCTTTCTCTTCTCCATGGAAATACTCTGAACTACTCTCTCATACTTCTTGCGTTTCCAAATGCAAAACTTGTTTCTATGCAGAAACATTACGGCCTATAATGATATAATTCAATTATTAATTCTTAATAAAATGCATTGATGCATATATTTGGAGTAATATATTGATGCATTTGCAGTAAGAGATCTGAAAAGTTGACATTGTAATACTCACTCTTAATTTCCTCAAGTCAATGGCTATTTAGGCTCTCTTGGGAGCCCATTGGTATGTTGCCTGTCACATCATAAATGCCTTGGTTTGTACAATAGGCAGAGGACATCACTCTAGCAAGTTATACTATTAACTCTGGAGAGATGTAATCAATTCCTGAAGATTTTCCTTCTTCAGACGACCTGAATACCAACTGCATGAAATGTCTCAGCAATAGGTCACAATTTCCCATCTTCAACCGTAGTCTTCATCATCTCATAAATTTCAGTCATAATTCTCCCCTTTCTTAAGTATTTTCAGGCAATTCTCTCATACCTTCTTAGATTTCACCATCTGTTCACGCAATCCAAAGCAGGAGTGCATATTTGCATCAAACTTATCCATTTTTTAGGTTTTGTATCTTAGTCAAAGAGATCAGCAGGAAGCCCTTTGATCTGAAAGGTCTCCCATAACAATATTCAATTCTAGACCCATTGAGAATAATAATAATTGCAGACTGGCTTATCTGCTGTATAGTTTGATATTCCATATCATTAAAGAAAGAATAAACAAATGCTGAGCTCCTACTCCATTGGTTAAGGACTGCTATTTGGTTCCAGTTGGTGCAAATATACTGCAAATAAATGTACCATCACTAGAGTTTGTGGTCATGTAGCCGAAAGTTTGGTCCTAATGCTATCCATTTTTAACCCCTCCAATTAAGTACGTGATATGTCACAATCAGCAGGCCTTATCCGTGGATCAACTTATGCCATATGCCCCGCGCCCTTGGTTTGAATTTTTTTCAGCGGTGCCATCGAAATTTTTTTGAATAGCTATGGTTGTCCATGGCTTCTTAGATAATGAGTCTTCCTAATCCTTCTGTTTTAGCTACATGAAACGGCACTTTGTAAGAATGATAAATCTAGCAAATGTGTCCTTATGAGATAAACGACTTCTTTGCGTTTACACTTTGTCTTCTGGTTCTGTTCATCTTTATTGCTTGATATGGTTTCCCTATCTAATTTCTCTGGAACCAATTGTGTATAATTTTTTTTAGTTTGTCATAATAATGGAGAGGGCAAAAGGCCTCACTATCATCCATAGTTTCAGCTGTTTGGTTTCTTCCTTGAGAAAGAGAAGTAAAAAAGCCTTGGGTATAACCCCCGTAATGGATTCCAAGAGGAATAAGCTTTCTTTGAGTGAAGATGAAATAGAGAGTTTAGTGGAATCCCTGGACAGAGAAAGAGAAGTGAGCATTTTATCTGATGGTGCAAGTGTGAGGAATTTTAGTCAAGAGGCACTTCATTTAAAAGATACGGTGGACCCAGAAAAAGTCCAGGCCTCAAAGAAGAAGCCAGGTGTGCTCAGCATGAGGGAAAAGGAGTGATACAGTGTACTGATGCCCTGACTGCAATGCAGGCCTGTATTTAGAGGATTATTTCAAATTATATCACACCAAACAGAACTTTTAGAATGGACATTGTAAACTTTAAGGGGATTAATGAAGTGAAAATATAAAATACAACTTAAGTAAAATTTTTATTAAATAGAATTAGCAATTTAACATAGATAAAATTTTTCTTAATTTTAGAATAAATATTTTAAAAGATATAAATTATTTTCTACAATGGTGCAACAGGGAGAGATTTTAGAAAAATTAAATACCACGAGTGGGGCCCAAGCATCCCTACACGGGCTTGAGGGGTTAAGCTACTTGTTGTCTACGAAAGTACACTTGTCACATGTGCTTCCATACTTTCATGGCTAAATTAATTCTTTTTTTAAATTCCTCCATTACATACCCCCTAATAGGAACACTATGTGGCTATTGCTATAACGTTGGTTCAAGAGGCAGCAAGTACACTTCAGGAAGTTTTCCTGTAGAAACTAAGCAGGAGTTGCAAATTCCACAAATGAGAGTTTTATTCCTTCTACACAATGAAAATGCAGTTTCATTCTTAAAAGTTTTACTCTTTTCTCAACCATTTGTATTGAATACAATATGCAACATTTACCAGCTTAAACATATCACAAAATAAGCATAAAAAATATTTTTTTAAATACATAGAATTTCATTTATATCTCTAATATATTTTTTAAACAATTTTTAACCACACACATGGGAGGCAAAAATGTTGAACCTCTGAATGATAAAATATATATTCATTAAAAAATTAAAAGCAATAACATATTGCAATTCATACCAGTCTGAAATGGACAAATGTACTGAAGGCAAATGGTCCATTTACAGTTGGTGAAAAATCACAATTATATGTGCATTTCCCATTTTTGAAATAGGCCGTCAGGGAGAGTGCTTGAAAAAAATGTATGGTGAAAACTCAAACAGCTCAGTCGAATTTGTCTAAATACTTGAAAAAACTGGAGGTACAACAGGTTGACAGTGTAATCAATTCATAGCTGGATGGTACAAAAAGCGTAACAGTCATTTTTTCTGCTTATTTGAGACATCTAGCAATAATTTAAGTCATTCTTTCAAATGCAAGGCATTATCTATATTTTTAAGACATTGAAACACATCAGTTATTAGAGTTTTCATTTTTCGTTAACTTAAACCACAGCAGCAACACACAAAAACATGTAACACACAATATTTCACTGAGCATATATTATGAAAATGGTGCAAGTTGATTGAAGGACATTGTGACCACGAAAAAGATTAAATAGATTGGCATGTAACAGTGAGGATGAAACACATAAATGCTGCTTAGTAGGCTTCCTTGGTTGATATTAATTTTTAAAATAAGTTTACAATACACACAGGACTTTCAAAATATAAAACTTAATTCCATCCTATTTTAATAAAATACTGAGCAGATGGAATAAACTTTTCATACTGGGTGGACATAACTTTCCTCCAAGGATTAAGAGACACCAAATTTGTTCTGTTCCCACCAATATAGGGTGCCACAGGGAATCATCTTTAGAGAGACATATAGAGAAGATCCTTCCAGCAGAAAATGCATAAAAACTTCACGGGACATTTTACATGACTTCAGTTGGACCCTGTGTTACCATAAAACTTTTAACATCTCATGAATTACAACAGATTTTTCTTTACATTTTGATCCCTCCAACCATTAAACAATATATTTGAATACATGTTTATGTATGTATATACATATAGATACACACCTAGTGTGTGTATAAATATATATATATATATATGTATACATACACCCACTATTTAACAGCCTTCTTCTCCATATTGGTCCCCATCCTACCATGATTTAGTTGAAAGATTGGAGTACAGGAAGAGGGCAGGAGTCAAACCGTCCTTCATTCATTCATTCTTCTGCCTATCACCTTCCTGGTCCAGTGCAACCCTTTACTTGGTGTTGACAAGGTTGAGGAATTCCTCGCGAGTCTTAGGGTCATCCCTGAAGACGCCCAGCATCGTGCTCGTAACAGTCTTGCTGTTAATCTTCTGAACACCTCTCATCACCATGCACATGTGCCTGTTCAAATGGTTATAAAGTAACAAGAGTTTATTATTGATGAACGACTCTTCATTGCTCTTGCATGACAGAATAAAAATATTTTTATCCTGACTGCTGCCAGTATCAAAATGCGAGAAACACCTAATACAATGAAAGTGGATTATATGGACTCCAGTGGGCATTCTGTGCTGGGTTAGGTACCACCAATGACATCAATAATGGAGGCATATTGCTGGGGTGAACACACATAAAGTTGTCCCTATATCAATGGAGTTTCTACCAATAATTGGAACGTTCATAAATAACAAACCATTATTATAACATTGAAGAATGAAAACACGATAATAAATACTTAAATTCCTTGTTAAATATGTAGTGAAACAAATATAGTAAAAATAAACACAAAGGATTCTGAAGAAATGTTCAATTTTCTCCCGAGAAATATTTAAATATGTGACTGAAACATTGTCAAAAAAGACAGTTTCATTCCTCCCTAGACGCAAAGGCATGACAATGTTTGACCCATCCTTTATTAGGAGAAAATATATTTTCAGTCATTGAATTTTCTCTCCGAATATAAAAATGACAATTCAATTAGTTCACCACATTAACTTTGCTATAATACTGTCAATGTTGTTGACAATGCAATTACAAGGTAACTACAAGAGTGGGTCAGGGTTATTGAACTAGCTTTGAAATGTCACCACTAGTTTGCTGCCATATTACAATGGTTTTGGCAAGGTTGTCTCCTTACCATGGAGGATTTTTAACAATATTTTCATATAGAATATTGTGTTTCCACCTGGACTTTCAAAGTTAATTATGAAGGGATGAGTTTATTAGGAAGCAAATGAAATGATATCTTTGGGGCAAATGACAATATCAAATGACCATTTTCTTCAACCTTAAGAACTAAGGAATGGAGATGAACAAGAATAGAGAGTAATAGTTTAAAAAGATTCTGAAGAAAGAATGCATTGAAAATACCTACATTTCTGGAGATGGGGTTTAAGAGATTAAGCTTACTTGGTCTTAACAATCTAAAACAATTACCACTATATATTTTTTCATTCGTATGCCTAACATTTAAATACAGTTTAATCTACGAGGAACCGCATATCCTGCCCTCCTCATTAGTTGCCAATAAAGCCCTCTGGCATCTATATGCATTCATGAAGAGAGGGCTATCAATATCAGATGCTGTGTTATTAGAGCTTTATTTTCCTGATTGTCTCAAATACGCCAATCAATTCCCATGCTCTTTTTGATTTCTCTAAAGGAGGTTGAAATATTATTAATTGTGTATTTCTGATCACCTGTAAATTATCATTATCCCAAACCCAATCGTGTCAAAGTTTCAGGAAATTTGTTGTAAGTACTGGAAGAAGTTCTTGATAAAGTATAGTGTAGTATATGAATGTTGAACTCCCTTTACTCCAAGTGGGTGCAGAATAATTGGATATTTCATTTTACAATCAT
Organism: Hetaerina americana; assembly: GCF_022747635.1. NCBI lineage: Eukaryota > Metazoa > Arthropoda > Insecta > Odonata > Calopterygidae > Hetaerina > Hetaerina americana. Next base: position 77,275,901 of record NW_027287205.1, on the reverse strand, counting down.
ACACGTATCCTCTATTACAATATACGGACTGACTATGTCACTATTTGGGCCAAATGTAGTTCTACAACCGTTCCACACTCAATTCCTCACTCTTCAATTCCATCTTCATTTTCACCAATTACTTACAGGCAACATATTCCGTACTGAAGGCACTATTGGCGTGCTCGAGACAAGCAGAGAAACATCCCGCATTTAAACGCGCTTTGTCCTGAACCAACCTGCTAAATCCTTAAACTCGGACCTCGCACTATCATAACTAATCCTTAAAACTTTCAAGAATTTATCCCGATTTAAACTCTTCATATGATGTCTTAATGTTCCAGAAGATTTTTATTTTGGCACAGCTAAGGTAACGACGGCTAAGCGCCAGGTTTTTACCTTTGGGATGAACCTGTGCCGTCGAAACAGGAAATTAATAATTGGATGAATATTACGTAATAATTGTGACAACGCAAGTTTATGGAGGGAACATATCCAGAGGCCTTTATTCCTGACAACTCTCATAATGCTTAAATTTAGGCATCGTAATAGTAATCTTCCCTCGCTTAAAAGGTTCGGAAATGAGCATTCACCGTTGGCGAATGCGAAAGAAGTAAGAATTATCCGAGTGAAAGTTATGCTCACTCGAATCTCACCCGGGTCCACCGACACACATCAAGTCACTCTCGAGACATAAGCGCAAATGAGCAAAGAGGATTTAAATGCGAACCCGTCAGCACCGAAGTGAATTTTGGACGACGAAAGATGTCGAAAATACATTCTCTAATGTCGGCTCTCCAAAGTTTTCACTAATGCCAACGAGAGTGGAGAAGTCGATGTTGATTTATTTGCCTACCCCATCGATTTTCTTATCTGTCAAACATTTTCCGAGCATCTAGCTACCAGCACTGTGACCTCAACTTGAACTCTGTTGAGAGTCTGAGATTACGGAGGAAAAGCATCACCCGAGTAACGTCCGTCGAGGGAGAAGTAGGTCAATGGTCCCGGGCGTGAAGGGCGTTCCTACCGATCCCTCCTCCTAAGTAACTACAAAAAAAGAGACCGCTCAATTATAGCAAAACACACTAAGAGCCATGGTGGTATTTTGAAATAACACGCTCACCCTGAATTTCGCGAGGGCAACCTCTCGAGTTTTTTCCCTTTCGATCGATTTCCAGTTAATTACGTACATGAATTGCCACTTAGCAGGATGGAGTGAATCTTAACGCACAAACTGGTTCGGAGCGTGACATCTCTAATGTAAACTTTAAAGGATGGAAGCAACGACCATGGATGGAGTATGTGTTCGGGTTGATGGCCGTAAATTTTAGTTCACGAGTTTTTGCCCATCTCTTATCATTGTGCCTACTAGTGGCATGAAGTCATGACCATGATCAGTGAGCAATATTAATCCGGAGGTCAATTTCGCTATCGGCTAATTGCGCAATTAAGTTTGCGTAGTTACGGAAAATTATTCAGGAAGTCATCACAACAAAAACTTGGCGCAAGTTTCATTAAGACTATGATAATATACTTTTTACCATATATGCCGTACAATTTTAATTAGGAACTATGTTAATTTCAAAGAAAAGAGTATATATTGAGACACTGTTCCGCCTTTTGCCATGCGAGATTTACCATCATTGCGGGTGTGAATTGATGACAAGTATATGCAATTGTGATAGCAAGGGACGCGGCAGTATGTCAGAGAATAAGGTTACCTTAATCAGGACTTAACTGCATTTCGAAACCGAGGCAACACACATGGCGAAAGAAATCAACTTATTTCGAAAAACAAGACTTCAACGGCATTTGTTCCCCTCTTCAAAGTTAACCTAAGGCAGAGGAAATACTCAAAAATCTTCAAGGCTCCCGAAACATGAAGAAGAAATCGGAAGCGAGGAAAGTTTAGGCATTTTTTTCTGATTTTGGTTTGTGTAAAATATAGAGCACCTATGTTAGGTATGGTATAACAACGAACTATGAGTTGAGGGAGGATATTTACTCGTCAATGGTAGAGTGTGGAAATGGAATGAAAGTGGAATAAAATATTTAACTGTGCCGATTACACAAATTAACGCGACAATAGCGTATGTTTGAATCGCACCCATCTGAGAGAGTGCACAACCCCAAAAGGGGCAGGAGTTGCCCTAGATAGTCTCGGATTTCGGATACGAGTATCATCAGTTTTAGTGCCCAAACATCCATTGGATCTAGAACATCTTGGTTGCTATGTCAAGCACTTCTTACTTACACTTTGTAATTAACTGTTCTAATATGAAAATCCCAAGCCTTGATGAAATGGAAGAATTGGATAAAAATTATATAGAAGTTTAATGCTTGCAAAAAGCTCTTTTATCTGCCCATTTTCCTTAAAACCTTATGTCCACAACCTCACCGAGAAGTGCCTCAACAAAGAATTTAGGGTGAAGGATTGCGTCTTATTATGCTGGGGGCTTAAGAAAAGCAGTGGTAAAATGGAACCGCTTCACGCTTAAATTTGAAAGTCCAACTAAAAGGATGCTTCTTGACTCAGCACTAGCAGTAAATAGATATCCCTCAGAAGATGAATGTTAAGCAGAAACTTTTCTTACTGGTGTAGGTTGTTAAAACTGCAGATATTTGACGTCCACGGCTACACAATAATAATTAAATCAAGTAATTACAGGTAAAATTACAATTATGCGCATTTTAATTGAGCCTTTGACGTGAATTGGCATTAAAGGCAATGAAAAACACCATCAAAGGTGGAGGAAACCACATCGGTGCGGCAATCGAACCTTTTGATTGACAGACGAGGGCGTTACCCCACCGCCAATGAGGCCTGCTATTGCGGTTTGTGTAATTGATAGTATAGTTCAACGACACCGTTCTTCTCTTCCCGTTAAGGTGACATAAGACTTCTCTTACATTTCGAAACTGGAGTTGGTGCAAAGTAGCATTCAATAAGAACTCTTGGCTAAGTTGAGCAATGGTAGCGCTGCTGAAATTCAATATCTCTGGATTTAGCCGATGAAATCTATTCTCTTTGAGTCAAAGTACAAACACTAAGAAGTATTTCCATGCAGAATTCTCATTGACCAAGACCCTGGGTTGCTGTAATTCATTATTACCTAGCTAACACGAAACCCAGGGTCTTGGTCAATGAGAATTCTGCGTGGGATTACTTCTTAGTGTTTGTACTTTGACTCAAAGAGAATAGATTTCATCGAATGACGCCGGAGGTATTGAAATACAGCAGCGCTGCCCTTACTCAACTTAGCTAAGAGTTCTTATTCGATGTTACATTGCAGCGACTCCAGTTTCGAATTGTAAGATAAGTCTTATGTCACCACCTCCTAACGGGAACAGAAGAGCGGTGTCGCTCAACCAGGCTATCAATTACACAAACCTTTTCTTTCTGGGTCGCGGTAGTCCAGCAGATAGATCGCTGGGCTACTGACCGGGGTACCCAGGTTCTTTACCTGAAGAAGCCCCTGGGCATCCTCAGCTTCACCCGAGCTGTATGATATTTCGGGTACCAGATATTCCTGAGAGACCACAGGTAGCACATAGAAAGGAACTACCTCCCTCTACCCCGACTCCTATAGCTGTCGTGTACGCACGTGGGGTTTATGGGAGCAATGGGTATATTAAAAGATAATTAAAAAACAAATTCAATTCGAATTGCTTCGCAGGAGAGCTGCTCGAAGATTTTGTGGATTATTCAATAATGAGCCAGAGGCAAGGTGGATCGCTTTAGTTGAAAGGATTTGCAAAGCGGCGGATTAAGGTGAATAGTACAGAGGGAAAAAATAATACAATAGTGGCATGTGTTATAGGATACACAAGGAAATCAAACCCATTTCATGGCAAACGGAAATTTTATGGCAACCGTCACGTTCGCTATTTCTATCTTAATTTCTTCCCAACTTCTCCCTAACCACATTCTGTCTAGAAAGCCTCTTTCTTCCCCTACCCCGCTTACTCGACGTTTTTCCTTCCATCAGAGGCTTAAACATTCCACTACCTTTAAATATCCCCTTCATCCACTTTCTCTGCCTTTGTCGAATTTTCCCCGGTAACTAATTCTCCCAGGCTTTTTTAAAACCTCGGCTTCCACTCTTTCAAACTTATTTCTCCCTTTTTGGCCACATTTGCATCTAAAAAGTCTCCAGTCTACTCTCATCCCCTCGCCTAAAAGATATCACGCACGAAGCACCAAGCTCCATATTTTAGTTTTTATTAATATTTATTTCGCATCTTTACTCAAGTGTGCTCGTCATCAGTTCTTTCGATTATGTCTTTTGTCTACACAATTCTTCTCCTCCATTATAGTAATGCCTCTTTTCCACTAAAACACTGCTCTAACTATTACATGAGCTACTCCACCTGATCTAGTCTATTCCAATCTACGCTTTACTTCCCTTTCCTACCAACAGGGAATCTCATTAGACGATGATAATCTCACAGTGAACTACGGGGTGGGAGGTTACCTAATTTTACCGATTGTCAGCACCGTTGGAACCGTCGTGACTATGTAAACATTATCCTAAGATGAAATCCCGAATAGAAATACATTTGTAATTACTACTTGACCAGAAAGCCCATTCCACACGACATTATGGATAGTTGTGGGATGACTGCAGATTAAACACCACCCTTGGCCGCGCTTTCGGCTGCCGCGAAAGATAGCGAAGCTCTTGGCCCCCCGGGTACATATGCAACTCCGCGTACACCGCAGACGGCTGGTTCCCTCTCGTAAGGGGCTTCCAGTACGAACGCACTTCGAACCACGCGTCTCTCTCTCTCCCCCCCCTCGCATTTTTACGACGACCCTTCCACCCATGACACACTCCTCGTCTCAAACATCGCACCCTTTCTTGGGAGCTGTCCTGAAGGGGAGAGGGGTGTACCTCTTCATTACAGTTTTCTCATAGGGAGACCAGGTTCTTAAGACATCTTGCATAAGTTTTATTTACTGCATTATTGGAACCATTGTTTACAAAGAAATAATTTCATTTCATTCTCGATCACATCGCAAAAACGCTCGCAATAAAATATCCCTTCAAAATGATTTTTACGTGCTCGAACCTACTAGAAGAATTGCAAAAGGTTTGTTTGTTTGTTTGTTTACTTAATTGTATGTTCGGATGCCATTATAATAAAGAACAAGCAGCCATTGATATAATTTAACTTTTCTCCATACAAACATTAAATCGATTTCATCATTATTATCTTCGTAGTGGAAAACACTATCATGAAAGTTAATTGTGCTTTCTTCTTTTTTTGGTAAATGTTCCCCTTTGATTTATTAATGATGGCGCCGATAATTTCGCGCGATGGGGCGGTGCGCATCTCACAAAAGGGTCCACACAAAAAGGGATGAGGTTTTCAAAAGGGCTGGAAATGAATACGCGCCCTTGGGGCATTGCCTCAGAATTTCATCACAATTACTATTCTAAACCAATATGTTTATAATATAGGGCCATGTGCGTCTGTGGTTCCTTGGGTTGGAGGTTCAAAGCGGAAACTTTCATCGTTTCATCTCCAATGACTATCGTGCAAAATTTTCGTGTGGCGTTATACTTATCATAGCCTCCAACATGGCAGCTACATGTGTGGGTGACACTTAAATGACGGACCGCGCTTCATTGCCCACCAACCACCACAAATCAGTCAAACTTTTATTTATAGATATGATAAAGTGGTCTCCGTTGCATGCGTTCACCCGCGGGAAACGGTTTTCTAAATTTTTCTTCTTGAGAAATATGCCCCAAATGTGCTAATTTTCATGAATACATTTATCTGAAATTCCACTGGGAATAGATTTTTCAGAGCAACCATCCATTTTAGTCCGACTGTACAGGAAGTTGAGGAAAAAGACAAATTCTGACAGAAAATCTTAAATTCATGTCCTTGGTTTCTACCGTTTTGATAATTTTTCTACCTTATTTTTATGAAATAACAGCCATAAATTGGTTGATTGATTGGGTTGATAAAGTATCTCTCGTGGTTACTAGGTTCGTTATTAGCTCTAGCACTACTTACACTCCCTCTACGATGACGGCCACTCCCGCTGGATCCACTGCCTTAGTGACTGCGATCGCTATCTGCTTTGTGAGCCTCTCTTGCACCTGGAGTCGCCTGCTGAAAATTTCCACGATTCTGGAAGAGAGGCAGAGAAATGTCTTAAATGATCCAAATTTCAACTGCATTTACTCTTATAAGTGAAACTTTCAAAGCTCAAGCTCCATTATTTTCTTTAAAAGAATGTTCACCCCAAATTACGGTCCGCCAATTTCGATCAAATTACTTCACAGTAGAGCTTAATTTTTGGATGCACCTCGAGTACACAAAGATGGTATGAGCGCATTTATCCAAGCTCAGCGAATTGATTAAGGGAAAATCCTACAGTTAGAAATTATCATTAAAATTAAAAAGGGCCCTTAGATGCTTACTGTGACGCTACTTTTGCGAGCACTGACTGGCTGAAGTGGAAAATATTCGCGGAATTGAGGAAAACCAAGTACTCCCTCCATATCGGTGCCTGTAGCTTACCTGGCCAATTTGCTAAGACCAAGAATCTTCTTGTTTGGGAGGTATCCAATGGATACTTTTCCATAAAAAGGTACCAGGTGGTGCTCACACATTGAGAACATTTCGATATCCTTTACGACCACCATTTCGTCGTGGTCTTCGTCAAAAACTGCGTCGTTGAGCACCTCTGTGGAAGAATAAAATGCATCTTTTAGCACAGGTCAGATATAGCACAAATACCTTTATCCGATGGAAAACTAAGACTTGATCAAACAGAATACTTCATAAATGGTTGATATTTTTAATGTAGCAATTGATCCAAAAACAAATGTTATATTTCAACGTCGATATTTTCTAAGTCATCTAATTTGCAAGAATAAAGAATTCCATTAAATACCATGCCATGGAAAAACAGAAGTTTAACATTACCATTGAGACAAAATACTTAAATCGTAGGGCAAAAAGGGATTTTCATGCCATGATTGTGACGAGTAATTATTATACTAACGAACCAGTAAATAGAAAAAATTTACATTTAATTATTTTTGTATGATTTTGAAATTTTGCTAAAATAAAAGAATTTTTTCTTGCAAAACGTGGAGAAAACTCTCAGCATTGTAATGTATTGATATAATGCAATAAAATTAAAATTTGAATTAAATTTATGTAAGACTGTTAGTAGCGGGTTAATTTGTTTCAATGTATACATTAAGTGTAGTTATTTTCCGTTTGCCTTGAAAAATATATTTTCATGTCGATCAACTGTTAAACTGATCCTTTAAGGAAAAGTAAATTGAAATAAATATTTGAACTGCATGAAAAAATGTAAAATAAATAAAATCTGGAGTAAAAATGGTATGATCACGAGCCCCCTAAATGCTTTGACGTATTGCACAAGCCTAGCCATGTGTGTGCAATATTAAATGGGATATGTAATTTTCGAAACGGATAATAACGGACGGATCCACGGTTTATTCACCCCTAGTCTCGGAACCTGATACATCTATCACGTCCATTGAATTGCTCAATCAGAGGAAGAGAGCGTCAGCCTTACTTCCATTAAAGGTTTCTCTGTTGAAGTATGTTGCGGTCATATTCTGCCTCCGGGTGCTGGTGACTTTATAATCGATGGTCCGTTGACATGAATGGAAAGCTGAAACTTATTGCAACAAGAGATATTCAAGACAAAAGATGCAGATGGTCGATAAGATAAAAATACAAAATAGCTATATCGACTAAAAGACTACGCTTCCATCCAGTTTTTTTCTACCTTTTCCTTTATGTCAGCCCCATTTTCATGATTGTGTTAGGAGCCATGCAATTAAATAATAAAAAATTAAGAGCCACTTAAATGAGAAATAATTCATTTCCGCTCTCATAATAACGCTGCAGAGTACTCAAAATTAAGGCTCAGGCTTGATTAATGATCAAAATTTAGTGATCAATTTTAATTTATATTGTTACTTGCGATTGGTGGGCCCCTGGCGCAGAGAGAAGTCTCTCGCGAACCCTTAGTGGGTGTGTGTTCTTGGGACTAGCAAGGATCAATGCTATTTAGTGCATCCAAGCTAGAGAGTGCGTGATTAATTTCCATTTATCATTATTATTTTATTACGTGCGATTGGTGGGCCGCCATTAATTATTTTTATTTTTGTTTTATTTTATTACGTGCGATCGGTGGGCCGCTGGATAAGATAGATAATTCTCTCGTAAGCCCCTGAATGGTGAGTTTTTGATGAGGACGAGGGTCAATGCTATCAAGTACACCTTAGCCAGAGCGTTTTTGCTGTCATATTTTGGTTTGAACGTTTTCTGTTTTGAACCCCATTTTATCATTTCATTTTATTTTTATTTATTTTGAGTTATTTATTCAATTTTTTCTCTCTCTTTCCTCTCTAATTTCCCTCACCCATCCTTTGCCCATTTGTAAGACTACGGCTGGGGTTGACTCTTCCCATAATATTCATACGGCCGTAGTTACCGTTCGCTTCATACAAAGTAGTAGTAGTAGTATTTAGGGGAGGCGACCGACAGCTGAGGCCATTTGCGCCATTGGGAATGGACAGGAAAGGATGAAGGGTGGAGAGAAACCCGGCGTCGGCATTAGCCTGCTCTTAACGAAAGGCGCCAAGGGGTCCGCAGCTTAACGTCCCATCCGACGGACGGCGTACTCACTCAAAGTGCCCTCCACAAAGCACCTCAAGTAGGGACCACTGAAAAATATTCAACACCGCCGGGATTTGAACCCGGGCCCTCTGGGTGGGAAGCCATTCATACAAAGATTCTGATGTTTGTTGGTACAAGATTAGGTGGCCGATTCATAAAATAAAATTGAGAAATAGGGACAGATGGCTTAGGGCTTGCGGAAATACGACACCCAAAAACGCTTCAAGTACGAGAGTCCGCCTCGTACATAATGACACTACGTAATGATACCAAGTTTTATAAGTGTAAACATTGTGTCGACATCACCAAGAAACCCAGAATGCTAATCAATATTCATCCAGATGTGCAAATTAATGGCGATCATAGGTACAGGATCATACAGATTCTCAAACGGTAATAATCTAAATCAATATTTTTTCCTCGCATAGGCCTTACACTTTGCATTGGAATCGAGCCTATGCGTATTATGAACCGTGTTGGGTTACAGAGATGGGGCAGGTGATCGTTCTCTGGTCTTCTTCATCCGATATTAGGGCCGGCTGGCAAACGTAGAAACATTTCAATACTAGTTTTGGTCGTTTAAGTTATTTGCCGTGGCTCCTAAAATTGTGTGCGACTTAATTTAAAACTATCTAAATCTAAAAAACCGTTGCCGTTAAAAATATTTCTGAACCGGTCATTGAAAATTAGAAAAAAATTATATAAACACCGATATTTCGGTATATCAAATACCGAAGAGAGCGTTTTATGCCCCCAATCCTTGTCCTGCATTAAGTTTCATTCGGCAAACTGTCACGCATGAGGTGATATTTTGCAAACCAGGTTTTTCTGTGGGCAATATGGACTGAAAATCAAACCTCGTGCGATATGAATAATTAAAGGCGGAGCGTTCGTCCCTATAGCGGGGAATGCCTCGGAAAATTCCATTTTCTTGCCATTCGAAATACGAGACGGATCCACGGGAAAAAGTTATTACCTTGGGAAAGAATAATAAAAGATGACAAGGAAGAATAGACGTAACAGTTGATCAGACCACGTCGCAGAACGTGCAAAACCAGGATTTGCACAAGTTTTCATGCAAATGATTTAATTTAAATTCCCGAAATTGCTTCCTGCTGTCTTATGGCCTTAGACTCAATAAATGTATATCGTCCCACCTCGCCAATCTTTTGAACGTTTGAACTATGGTTATTAACTACACATAACCACCTGAATTAATGATAAGAACAGCCCCATTGTACTCTGTGGGATATCTCGGTAACCAAGGACCCAGAACACCAGCCATCGATTTCAGATGAACACCGAGGAAGGTGAAAAGAGAAAAGGAACTTCACTCCGGAGTGGGGCTTCTCTGTTCTGCTTTTATTTTAGTGAGAACTCGACGGAGCCAGTCACTCGTCGTGTCCCTTAACATTAATTTTTACCCCAACTTTTTCGACATTTCTGGACCTTTTTCGCGAGGGTCAAACTAAGTGCATCGAAGTTACAATAGAAAGTACGCAAATTTCCCGTCGTGGGACGAGTAGCCCTGGCCTACTGCCGAGTGCACTGTACCCACTGCGCAACCATCACTCCGAAGGGCTTGAGAAGGATGACTTCCCCCGATTAATTGGGGCGAGGTGATCTGATTTTTTTTGAAGGGAGAATCGTGAGAATTATGGTCGATGCATCCCCTCATCTGGGCAAGCGATTCTCAGTTACTGGTGAGCGTCACCTTGCTCAGTTAAGAATGCATCGCGCTCCATTGGCTACCCAATCCGTAAACTCACCACTAACACCGTCAGGACTACAATGTCCCAGTGGGTTGGCTAGTCTTTAACCTCCAGAAATATTACAATAATGCGCTGTAGTTACGAGAATACTACAAATAATATGATGAATATTTAGAACCTTGCATATTAATATTACTTCACACATTCCAAAGGGGGATCGGGATGGTGCAGAGACTAACGTACCGAGAGGGCCCGGGTTCAAATCCTGGAGACAAATATTTTTCAGTGGTATCCCGATCCCTACTTGAGGTGCTTTGTGGAGAGTACGCTGAGTGAGCACGACGTCCGTTGGATGGGACGTTAAACTGCGGACCCCTTGGAGCCTTTCGACAAGGGTAGGCTGATGCCGATGCTGGGTTTCTCTTCATCCTTCATCCTTTCCTATCCATCCCCTATGGCGCAAATGACCTAAGCTGTCGATTGCCTTCCATAAAAACTAATACTTGAAGCATTACAAAAAGAGTAGCTACTTTTGGAATAGATCTTGCGGAGACAACTTTTCATCTGTTTGACTGTACGTCAGTGTGGACATCGAAAAAAGTACGAGTACATAGAAGTTATTGGTTTTAAAAAGTTTTCCCTCGCATCATTTTTCTCATTAACCTGTATCTAGAATCCCTTTAACAACCACCTAAACTCTTATTTCACCAGAAAGGGAATATGCCTGGCGTAGATGGCTACACTAACAATCATCCCTCAGCTTTCACATCCAATCAATACCCTACTGCACATAATGTTATCGAACAATATTATCCTTTTATTCAAATCTCGGTTCTCGAGTCCCGATCTTCTATCCCCTTCTCTTAATGCCCTGATTTGATCTCTTTGGTAAAATTTCCCACCAGCCATGACGTAATTGAAATGATACTGACTGAGTATGCAATGACCAGAGTCATGATACATAGGTGGAAAATAAAAACATCCAAAACCTGGGTTTAGTAAAATCAATATAGGGAACGCTACCATCTTCCTACTTAAATATTTATCCAAGAGTTCATCTTCCTCGAGAATCGAATTCAATTCGTTTTCTTATCATTGCTTTTCATCCGATGCGATCCTATATATATTCGGTGATATGTTCGACAGGAATTGCAGTCAAGTGATACGGCTTAATCAAAGAGTGGACCTTGCCAGTCGCAGACCGGCGTTCAACTGCATATTTTTCAACTGGATTTTTCTCTCAGTGATAATAAGAAAACAGACAAGTCCTGGGGTATCATTAGAGAAATTCCAAGTGATATTACGGAGTCCACTCTTCGTCACATTGCAAATACGCCCTTTGCACCACCTCCGGACTTCAACGCATATCTCACTGGCGCATGGCAGAATCTCAAAATAAAAAAGTTCTAGAAGCGAAACTGAACTATGTTTACTGCGCTATTCATATATATTCTGATGTCACATAAGAGAGATATTACATGATTTCAAAAACGTCAAAATCTTTACTGAAAATATAAGGTGGTTGTTTATTGCTCGACTAGTTTTACATATCCACGAATGTTATGTAAAGTTGCAGTGCTTCCGATTCCGATCGAGTCTCATTCAACCTGGCTTCATTTAGCCAACGTAAATAATTACATCAGTTGAATCAATCTCGTGCGCCTTAACAGTTACGTTTACATCAAAATTTTCGAGAAACTTGAAGCATAACATCTACTCACAATTAATTAAGTAATTTCTCGTGTCACAGCGTTTTGGTTGTTGTAACCTCAGGACACATAGCGAAACGTAAAGGAGGTTGAAATCTAGTGACCTCTAAACTATTTTTTTTTAAATCAAGAAAAAAAAGAGTTATCAAATTTGTCATAATTTAATGCCAAATTGCCCCATAAATCCTCGGCGACGCCTGCCCGCCGTAACCTTCTCACGCGGAGTAACGTGGCAACTGGGTCAAGCTTCAAGATCTATCCGATGAGCGCCCAAAATGACCACTTAAAAAAAGGAAGGCTGCTGAAATGGGCTTTAAAAGGAAAACTTGATATAATGAAACCTTATCTGGATCCATCGGTAGTTTACTTTGTTGGAAATCCATCGAATATGTAGATGGCGCGGAAATGTGTGTACTGTTCACCTGTTGAGCCAAATGCGAGCAGGAAAAAAAGGAATCAATTCGACGAACGGCTCTGAGCGCCGTTAAAACTCTAATGAAAAAAATATGGGCAGAAATTTTCTCCGAGTACAATTCTAACCGTTCAAATGTTCTTTTTATTTTCATGCACGGGGAATCTTAAAGAATTGTAATTCTAAAGTATATACTGCACTTAAATGCACATTATAGATAAACGATTGAGTACTAAAACCCATATTATTGCTATTATCAACAGTAAGAACCATTATCATCGATTAACGTAATTGATTTTCATTTGAATGTGTTCAATTGAATTTAAAGGCACTGCGTTCAAAGGTTTTTATACCATAATCATTAAAAATTAAGTCATAACAACTGATATATTGTGACGTGAATATTGATTGAATATTGTTCTTACGTAAATTTGAAATTAGATTCGCATGTCCTTTTGAAATAATGTGTTTCGCATAAATAATAGCAATGAGCTAAGCTCTCCTTAATATAGCGTTACCAATTGTGAATATGAGACACTGTTATAAACAAGTTTACTTTCAGATCATGAAAAAGTTTTCTGGCACAATTGCAACGTAATATACAGGTGTATGTACCTGTACATGAAGAAATGCTCTTCTTACCCATCTCTATCACAGACGTCTCTATCTTTGTTCAGCTAATTGGTTCGCTATTGATTTTATGAGAATTTGAATATTATTCTTTTCATGCAGGTTTAGCCTTCAAAAAAAATTTATTATTATGTCATCAGGAAGGCATATCCACATTAGTAGCAAATAATTTTGAAATTTTAGTTTATTCATATGAATTTCGTCACCATTTAATTAATAAAAACTGATAAAAAGAATGCATGCATTTGCTGTCCCTTTCGACCAAAATCAGTTATGGGATTTTCATTTGTCCACGACTTTAATCATTGAGGGCAACACAAAGTTACGAAGGTAAGCAAAAAGGCAGTGTGAATACAAGATAGATTGTTACAAGCAGGTATGCAAGTCAGCAATGTAAAGTGGGCATAAGCCTCAGATCAAAGGGAGACCAGGGGAATACTAAATTAAGGGTCCGAGGTTAAGGGAGGAGGATCTCTCTCCAGGCGGATCCGGTGAGGAATGATGAGGGACAAGTGGGCAGGATGATGATCCAGCGGGGGTGGCGCTACAGACGGTTAACGATCGATCCCTTTACAAATTTTCGGGATGAGGGCCCAACATACTCGTCGAGAGAGGGCGAGAAAACAAGCGGGAGATAGGCAAGCACACTTTAGACCCAAGGGGGCGAAAAATCCCCCAGCCTCCTATACTGAAACTCTTCAAATCTGCCGCTTTGTGACGAGATACCGATTTATCTTCTCAGAAAGCGCCTTTACCTTATGGCAGCAATCTTTCTAGACAAACTGCACTATTGTCAGGCTACCGTTTTTCATCAAAGCATTAAGTTATAAGTCTTTTAAAATTTCGCTGAACAGCTCAGCTCCTGTGGCGAGTCTTCAATGTATTCTAGTATTCAAGCGAAAAATAAGAATCCTTGCACATGGCTTCGGCTTTGTAAAGGACAAAGTAATTAATTCCTCACGAATAATTAGATTTTTTAAAGAAACGTTACCTAATATTTAAGTGTGTGTGCATATATACATGCATATACACACATATTAAAAGGTTACATAATGAGATTCAATTAAAATTGAATTGCTTACCAAATTTAATTTATGAGACATTGCTATCACAATTTAAAAAATATTGAATATACTGCGCAGTACTTACTGAGACCAAGCGTCTCGTAATTTCGTCAACTTTTCACATATAATCGAAGTTTAAAGACTGGGGAAAGAACATTGACCAGCAAAACTCTCAGCTCTGGACCGGTATCAAGTATTGCCAGCTACCTTTGCATATCCTTGTCACCGTTATATTAAATTGAACAGGTGTCAGTGTTGGTGAGCGTTCATCCTTGCGAATCTACGTAATAAAACCTGTAAACTACTGAGTGCAAGAGCGAGTGGATGACGACCGTACTTTTTAAATGCGAAGCTTTAAGGAGGGAGCCAAAACCTCTTCTCGCCCCTCCCCGAACGCCAAGGCTACGGATATCTCCAAGGTGACGTAGTAGAGAGGAAAGGAAATTGCACACCCCGCCCCTACCCCCCTCCCTCCCGAGCCCGCCCTGGCGAGTGACGTAGAGCCTGAACAAGGGATCTCTGGTGCCGGAAAAGGGCTGAAAGGGTGGGAGGAAGGGCGGGAGGAGAGGAGAGAGGGGTAGAGAGGGCGGGAAGGGGGGAGGGAGGCAAGGGCAAAGTTAAAAGGGAGCTCCTACTCGGTTCTTGAGTAGGAAGGGGATGAAAGGAGTCCTCTGGCGTGTGCAAAGGGTAAGCGAGGGTGAAGGCGGCGTGGGTGGGTGGGAGGGAGCCAAGGGGGCGTGGATGTGGGGGTGGATGCGGGAATGAGCGAAATATTGTGACTGCGTGGAAGGAGAGCCCGACGCCGGGTGGTGACACTTCAGCATATGCTCGCGACGTCCCATGCACGTGCGGACGGCCCCAAATAACTCCGATTTGTAATGAGGTTGATTTGTGATAATTGGAGGAGCTTAGTTTTGTTATCCACCAGTTAAGTCAAGAAGGAAGTACGAGGAAAGTATTATATTTTGAGTAAAGCTCGTATATGCTAGCGATGCCTCATAAACGAGCCACGCAAAATTATTGCACTGATACTAACTCAACCAATCGGCTAAATTACAAACCGAACCGCATATTATCATCATTAGTATTCAACTGGTTAACGTAAATTTTGGATGAACACAGCCTATACAATTGGAGAACAGTCTATTAACTTACCTCAACTAACAAATGGAACGACTTGATATCGGATCTACAGTGTCCCTCTACAATTCCGCATACTTCTTTCCTCCCTTTATTCCATCCAAAATGTCCTGTCCTCCTGCCCCTTCCTCGTTTGCCTTACGCACTCCCCGTTTTCACATTCTTACCAGGTTTTCTTAATTATCGGATACTTTAGGAATAATTTGACTTATTTCACAATGCAACGATTGTGGTGTGTAAAAATGATTCGCCTTGACCGGGATTCGGACCCGGAGCCCTCGATATTCGGCCGAGTGCTTTAGCCAGTTAAGCTATCGAGGCGTCCTCATACGCTCCGAAATTTAATCCGCTAGTATACGTTGTAATATATATCAGCAAATGACTCCGTCAAAAAGTTACTGTCGCGGCATCTCCCGCAGTTTCTTGTAAATCTTTCACAAGTTTATTAAGAACTTAAAAGAGAATTTAACCCGCGTCACGGGTGACATTTCTAAAAATTACAGTCTCTCAAAATGTTCATCGATTAAGTCATGCAGCTTAACGATAGTCCTTGAAGCAGCAGAGCTTAATGGTATCAACGGATGGAAAGATGACTTTGGTGGAGAGGAATAATCTTTTAAACTCTAACAAAACCAGCGTACAATCAAAATGCGTTCGAATGACACAATGAAGATTGCTATGCCGAGTGTCCTGACGCATGGACGACTGGAGCAATCTTGAAGAGATGTGACTTTCGAGATTTACGCTGTGAGAAGAGGACTAGTGGCTCGTGAAACAACACGAGCAGGAATGATAGGCCATTTAGAAACACCACGGTCCAGTGAGTAATGTCATACCGTTGGTCGTGCGAGGGAACTCGAAATGACGGGAGAGCAGAGTCGGATACAGGTAGCAATGCATTCGGAATGCTGAAACTGTGACGACTGCCAATTAAACTTATGCGTCTGAAACTCAGAGAAAAAGACACTATTCCTAATGTGATGGACTGCTCTTATTATATTTGGTCTTTTTTAAATGCGATACCGCTTTGATCTTTGGTATCCTGTTGAGGATCAGAATGAATCTAATAATTACCTCTGTAATTTTGGAGTCGAGAAACTGACTACCACAATCGGAGACCAAAACAAGTTCATTAGAAAAGTATCCCGGAAAAAATATATAGATGAAGCGAAGCCTTGTTCTGGAAATAGTTGTAGGACTTGTTTATAGATTTTGATTAATGTAAAATAAAAATGTATCATCCAACCAAAGATGTATGTATCACCTAACCTCTTTTTAAGTATCATCAGTGGGAAAAGATTCCACTTAGAATTTGCAGTCTGTACTGCTGATATTAGTGCAGTTAGCTTAAGCATATCCGTACATTAATCCGCACTACGGAATCATAGTATCGGGCCAAATAATGATTTGCAATCGCTGCTAAGAAATATATCCAAATAACTGCCTCTCTATGGAAATGCCGCGGAAAAACAGGAAAAAATGTCCTATGACGTGTTCACATAGAGTGATATATTTAAAGCCCATTAATCGATATCCTAGTCAAAATGTCGCCGAGCCCTTCATTAAGAGGTTCAAAAAAGCTTAATTATTATGATCTCACCTTAAATGCTTCGTGAATCTCGAATTTCCCGTACATATGTTTCTTACAATAAAAATGACAAGATTACAATGGATATTAATGAAAATGTGGCAAAGATAGCATTGATGCCAAAAATAAAATATAATTGGCGTCTTCGGGTAATTCATATCACGACAGAAATAACTGTTAGGTAACCATTTTCTTGAACACGATTTGTGCATGCAAGCATTGGAACACTTTCAAGCAAACCTGTCTCTCTTATTCGGGATATGAGAACCTTAAAAAATAAAAAGAAAAACCATTTACAGTTAAACCACATCTGCCAATGAATTCCACATTTTATACCACGTGTATCCTAGATTACAGACCAAAAATATCCTTGAATATCTCGATTAGCGATAGTAAATTAGTGATGATAAAAAATTATTATGAGTACACTCTTAGAAATCTTATATATTGCCTTTGCTTTTGTATCATAACCGGATTCGATATACTGCACACCATGAATAAAAAAAAACATTAAAATCCTCACTGATGGATAAAAAAGGCTATGCAAACAACTTTCGCATGATACCACCCACTGGCAATTTTTAATGAGGGAATTAATTAAGATTATATCGTAATTTTATGTATAAACATGAAATTAATTAAAGCCGCAGTTCAGGCAGTTACCGGGATCTTTGTAAGTACCCGAGTTTTGGTGGCGCAATCGGCAACGGCTTAATATCTCATTGACTTAATCTTGAAGAGAATTGCCTTTCGGTAAGTCTTAAATATTAAATAAACTGACATTAGATCGAAATCTGAGACACGAGGACAAACATTACTTGGGGAAATCCTAAGATTGCCTATAAAAAAACTCCAATAGCAATGCTCTGCGATTCCACCTTACCATCGAGACCAAATGTGTCTCAGAGAACCAACATTGGTCCATTGCCAGGCAATCGATCTGGTCGCTGTCATGGCAAGGAGACTATTCTCTATCACTGAGCCACTTACTTTGCTCGACTCCCTGCCCGTCATACACTGCCGAGAATGTAGGCATCGAATTTGTATGCATAGCCCGACGACCCGAGGGACACTATGACACATTGCTTCCTCCGAAAAGCCACTTTGACATGGATTTCCAAGGCGCGATACCGAACAGCGCTGATCAAGAGCGTTTCGACACTTTTCTGAAATCTCCGTGAAAATTCGCCAAAGACGTTGGAACAATTCCACTGCTTTGAGTATCATGGAGCTCTTTTCGAGCCGATGATACGTAATATTAAAATCACTTCCACTCGTGAAAAACCGTTTATCATATTTCCAATACTTTATATCCCCGTATAACTTATTTTACTCACGGTTGATTTAGAATGCAGTTAACGAGGAAGTTGAATTTCAGATGCCAAATTCGCATGGTAACCTTTATATTTTTTATTCTGCATTCTCTTCTGACTGGTTACGTGCACGCAGTTATCTCATTAAGCAAGTGTTTTTGAATCCGGTGATAATAGGTGCTTGGATGTATTCTTAAATCAATATTTTATTTGCAAAAGAAAGGAAATTGAATGATGAGTGGTGCCGGTAACTACAAAGAGCCTCGATCCGTATTCCCATTATAATGACGAGAAGTGGCAACAAGACGAATAAATAAAATTTGATATCACTTCATTCTGGAATCTCACCTATTGGTTATTATTCTGCCGGGGCTACGCTGAATATATCTACTTAGAATAATCAAACGTGCAAGTCCTCATACTTCTGCATTGATGAATCTACCCCATTTCCGCTTAAACCTACGTAAAATTGCGTATTACATGTCTTGAAAATTTACTTCACATTTTATGTCGGATGGTTGCGAAACACGTATTTTAGATACGCCGCTGTCATATACTCTCAGACAGTTCCGACGCCCTTCTCCGAGTCTTCACCTTGTATTTTTTCACCTCAACTAAATTCCACGTCCGCTGAGCTACTTGCATAACCATATGCAAATAATACCTACGTTTCCCAACCTGGGCTACGGTATCCTCGGGAAAGTTTTCGTTCCAATTCCC
This sequence comes from Hetaerina americana, assembly GCF_022747635.1. Classification (NCBI taxonomy): domain Eukaryota; kingdom Metazoa; phylum Arthropoda; class Insecta; order Odonata; family Calopterygidae; genus Hetaerina; species Hetaerina americana. The sequence continues at coordinate 77,256,949 of NW_027287205.1, read as the reverse complement.
CCTCGCCCATATTGCACCGTAGAAATAGCACCCCTGCGACCAGGAGTTGACCAGAATAAAACTAATCGTTATCGACAATGGCTAAGAATTAGTTTAACTGTGCCCACCGGCAAACTGATAAATCAATTTTCGACTCGCTCCATTTTATGTTAAAGAGCAGTTTTGGTCGTTTGAAAATCCATTGATGATCCCGAACTCGGTTGTAAAAAGCAGGCACCACAGATCACTGAAATATTTCGATGCACGTTATGATGTCAACTAATGATAATTTAGCCCCGTGACCGAACGATCTGTATTCCTGCTGCTGTAAACAACCGCAAGGAAGGACAGCTTCCAAAGAACACGTGCTCCCATTACTGATTTTAAGCATAAATATTTCCTCAGTGGACCACTCACTGGAACTGAAAGCGTCGATCGTTCCGTTGCAAAATTGCTACATTTATTCACAATACGCTTTTGAATGCGACAATTTCAATCGATGCAATTGCTCGAGATTCACGGCATCAAATAACTTTAACATACAGCTGGAATATTAAATGAAATGGTCGACTTTGATAAAAATGGGTGCGAAATTCTAGCGACAGGGTATCAGTAAGAAAGACGCCTTACGGTACTAACGTGATTATCTCCCGCATTGAACGTCCATTACACTCTTATTGAAGAAGTTGCAGCTCTTTAAAATAAAGATTGAAATTTAGTGGAAAGCAGAAGCATACTTGCCATCATAAGTAGAACGTAGGAAGGTGAGTACTAGCTTCAAACTGGGTTTTTACAATCTAAAAAGGAAGTATACTAATTAACTCGCACAAATAATTTCTAAATCATAGTTTAATTCCGAGACATCAAAGGACAAAGTCTTTTTAGTTCATTCTCCCAATTTGCTTAAGAAGAAACACGAGGAACTGGGATTTTTTTCTCCTACAGTATGTACAAAACGTTATTTTCGCGGAGCGATTTCAAAGGAATTGGAGCGTTATTGCATTCCAGAACTACCCTTCCTATCAATTCCATGACTACTTTCAATAATATAACGTTCCTTCTATAAACAACATGTTATTTCAAACGAAATTTTTATCGAAAAAGAGAGCAGGTACTAAGTCATACTGGTGAAAAGTTTTACTGTTAAAAAACGACTACTTCTAGCTTTGTAAATTTTTCAAATCTCATTGCAAGGCGTTTTGGCACGTGGACTCGAATGTACAATGCTCGCACATTCGCAATTATCCAAAATATTTCGCCTGAGAATTGAACCAGGTTAAACACATAACCGCGGTATCATTCTTGAATCTTCACCTACCAATTTCTATCGTGTTTAATGCCGAGGAAATAATGGTTATCATTTGGAATATATTGAAGGATTAAATAAGCCCCAGGTGTGAAGCAGAAATTGTCACACTGGCATTTAAGGAAGAAATAAGTATTATGAGAAAACAAAATTCGCATTTTCCACAGATTTAAATCTGTGGAAAAGGGCAAATTTTGTTTTGCCCATAATGACGGACTTCAACTACATATCGCCTGAATCTGTTGAAAGAAATACGTACCCCTGCGAGACAGATGATACGGCGGGTGTGAACACCCTTGCGAAAAGAGCACCGGCAAAGAAAAACAAGAGTTCTATTAAAAAAGACACGAGGCGAGCCGAAAAAACCTTGCACGTGCTATAATAAACATCTGGTTCAAAGCGATAACTTCATTGACCTTGCAGACCACCACCTTCACCCCAAAAGTGGACGCACCAGAACTGGGAAAGTCCCCAGATTGAATTAAATGTCTGGTGGAGGATGCCAGACTGATCCTAGAGATACTCTGCCTCGATATTTCGGATTCGAGTGGGTGACGGGAACGGATCAAAAGGGCAGGGCGCTTTATGCCCCATTATGGCCAGTTTCCGGTCCAACGTCAACTCGATTATGCCCTTTATCAGCCGTTTAAGAGCACTAAACTTTCATGATATTCTCTCTCGTCCTCTCCCTCCAGACATAAAAATAATCGAATGATAGAAATCTTATTTCCACTTTTACATATTCCACATTAGAATGAAATGAGATACGAGGTCGGAGTCCTCCCTCGGAAAAAGAAAAGTCGGAGAATTTAACGGAGACGTTTCTACAAAACTAGGCAGTGAGAACAAAAATATTGAGCAGGAAGAAATACTGAGAAATAACAGTGGTAAAGACTATAGGACAGGCGACAGGCGAGTAGTATCAGGATGAATTTATGATATTCATCAGGAGAATACGAAGGATAGCCTTTTTTTTGGATTAGGACACAGAAAACGGATGAATAGGCATTTGATGAATTATCACGTGCCTGAATGAGTGTCCATTCTCTCGCTTACAATGATCACCCCGAAGATAAATGAGCGCGATGAAGCCGGGGAGTATTCAGATGCATACATCCAAAGGCTTTTGTTTTTCTTGTTCAGGGTGCGGCAACTTAACTTCCTTTTTTGAAAGCGTTTTGCGTTTGAAAGAAGGAAGTTATGTTGCCACACCCTGTATTTGGTACTTGCAAAAAATATTTTTCTAAAAGGAAGCAAAACTGGCAGTACATGAATAGTACACCTATGCACATTATTGAATAAAAAATAAACTTGAAAACACCAGTTTAAGCATGAACGCCGACTAAGTTCGATTGGTGTGGGATTATTTAAGGGTATTAACGGTAAGAATAAGGTTGGGCGAGGAATGAGTGGATTAGCAATAAGGAGATTAGATGTTCTAGCAATGGACAACTATGTATAAAAGACGTATGCTATGATCATTTCGTCGCACTGAGACTCGAAGAGGGAGAAATTATCACGCAGATATAGGAGAGATAAGTAAATTTTATGTAAGAATGGTAAATTTCGCTCGAAGAAACAAGTCAAAAAATAAAATTGGAAGTGTGAGGAACATAAATACAGAATGCATGGATTTAACGGAGTTGAAAAAAGTATGCAAAGAGATAGACATGCGAGTATAGAAAAAATTATTAAATTGGAATAAGCTTGCTAAAAAATATTGGTAGCCAAGTTGTTTTGGCTTTGATTACACTGTAACAGAACGAAGCAAAGGGTATCTATGCGTGTACGATGTAAAAAATTAGCTTCAACAACAAAAAATCTCCAACAAAAGGAATAACTGTATTCAATAAAATCGACAGCCTTCGTTGTAATTCTGAGCACTCGATTGAATTGAACTGTGTATTGCACACAATTTCACATTTCATTTAAGACTTCAACACTAGATCTGACGACGACACTTACGCTGAAACTGGGCAGTAGTATAAAGGGTTGTCCGTGGAAATGGATTCACAAAGTTTACTCGTTCATTTTTGTTTCGATTTTAAAACAAGTGAATAGGTTACTCAGTATATTAAGCAAACAAAAATTATTGACGCTTTCAGGTCTGGCGAGGACCGAGGCGGACTAATATTCATATATCTCGCGCCTACTTCAATACGATCTTTGTGAAAAGCATAGTTTCATGGAGTATAGAAAATGTAAAAAATCACATGATTTTAGGTTTTATGAATTTAACTCTGAAAACGCTAAGGCACAAACGTTTACATCGATCGCATATTTCGACTTTCAGCTTGAATAAGATTTGCTTGATCTCAAAAGAGAAAATACGTATGGATACCCGAGATTGAATGAAGATATTATTAATACCAATTTTTAAGGTATCATATTATTATTAATAAATTAGGCATTAGAAAATTCCTTTCGCATTGTCACGTTCAATGATAGACAAAGAAACTATATTTCCGTTACAATTCCTGTATGTTTGCTTCTGAGCATCACTGGGAGGAATGGAAAGCCATAGAGCTAAAATGTATGTGAAAAGATGATACTCATTGACGCCTACTCTTCTGCACCTTTTTATCACCAGTTAATTAGAACGCGCGCCCCAAGCATTTGTTAACACGGCCTCCCTACACACTCGTTTTCCTCTGCTGTCGTTACGCTGATCCCCAGCTACCTGCCATTATGTAGAGTACGAGTATGAGAAGCCTCAATTTCATCACGTAGATGGAGAATCGGCGGCTGTGATGGGTTGATTATATAACACAAATGCAATGGAAGTTTTGAGACTTAATTCTTTTGAACTGATGCAATAAAACCCATCCGTCCAGAGTAATTTAACATTTAATGGTTACTTGATTCAGACTGGAAATTCATCCTGTAAGGCAGACGGATTGCGAACTTAGGGGTCGAGATAGAAGTTCTTCCTGTGACGGCAAAAACACCACTGAACCTCCTCGGAGTAGTCTGTTGTGATGTAAGGAGATGACAACATTTTGGAGCATAAGCCTCCTCTAGAGGCCTGTCTATTTTATGCTCAATACCCGAGGCTATACGTAGTTAACGTTGTAATTAAACAATCTAGTATAAGTCCCAGTACACCAGCATTTGAGACCATGGAACTACCAAATCCACACATTAGCGTCTGCCGTGGTACAAGTACAGACCACCTAAGTGTCCTCTTGCTGAAGGTCCGTCGTCTCTTGCGCAATGCGTGATTAAATACGTGTAGTTGACGCGACCGCTGTTGGCACGACCAGTGTTTCATATCCCGGATCATCTCATTTCGACATCCTTTGTCTAAGGATATTTCATGGCTGATTTATGTCCATAAATTTCACGTTTGTGGACCACGGAAATCTTAGCACTCTGTCATAAATTGTCCAAGGGTCATCGGTTTTCGACCTCGGATGACCAGATATTTTTTTCTCATAACGAAAGCCAAATTTCATGGCGTGGATCTCATTCTGGCGAGAAATATTTACAGCATCACCAAGTAATCCGTGGTCGACTTGGAATTGTTTTCACTAATCAATAGACAGGTCTAGTACAAAGGTAGGGAAAATATAAAAAAAATGAATTGCTTGATATTTAAATCCGCACCGTAAAGATGTTACCAAAAATAGATGACGAAATCTAGTAATTACCGTGGAGAAAGAGAAGTAGAAAGGAGAGGAGAAATATATGTACGACAAGAAACTTACATTCCCTTGGACGCTAATACTGACGAGAATTCTTTGAGCATGAAAACTGAGGACGCTGTAAAAATGGCACAAAAGTGAAGGATGACATGGAAGGAACAAAGTGGGGAAAGCAAAAGAATATAGTATGTTATCAATCAGATAGCCTCAAAAAGAGAAAATGTTTCCGATTATAAAATTTTTATCTTTTAATTGATTTCTTGCGAAGTAAAATGAACTTGAATCCGTTCAGAGCACATGGTGAGAGATACTGATTATTTGATGGAATTGACAATAAGAATTTGCGTCTCTGATCATATAATACAAAGTAATGTTTCTCAACGAGAAATTCAATTTTCCACTTAACTGACGGCACCTGCGGATACAGTATTCGTACAATACACGACATACTGTAAAATTGGTTTTAAGAGGGGGGGAGGGAAGTATTCCTTTTAGACTTCTCCTACCATTTAAATATTTATAATCAAGCATCTCAAAGTACCACCTTTGAGAATTAGAGTTAAGAGAGAATGATAAAGTAAGAGCAAGTCTTCAGTACCGGTATATTGCACACGTATCTTTTAAGAAATACGCGACGTACTTTTTTAGCTACGGTAATGATAATACAACTACAATCCATAGACTTAAGAAATTTCAATCTAAAAAATTTAATGTTACAGAAATATTATTATTTGAAAAATATTGATTAATCCTACACATTTAAAAATATTTTTTAAATAACCAGGATTCAATAAAATAATATAAGTACCCCTAGGGTCACTCTTTTCGCATAATTCATGAAACTACCTGTAAATTAAAAAAACCTAAGTATCCAGCATTATATTTTAAGGGGTCAGCGACAGTTTAACAGCTCGCCATTGAACCTTCACGGTTTGTGTAACAACGTTAGCAGAAGCAAATTTGTATGATAGCCATATTATGGCATTGCATGACAAAATCTTTCATGTCCTTTTAATTATTGAGAAAGTAAATTAAGTCATATGTAAAAAGGTTTTTCTGTTAACAACTAAGTAACGATTCAACAGCGGGAATATAATTCCTTATTTCCTATTAGTTTTTATGGTGAGCTTCTAGGGATTACCAATCTTTTTCGATCAGTAGCGATACCTGAGGCAAGGCCATTTGATGAAATTAGTTTAAAGTCCTAAATAATGTGATCGGGAAGAACTCTTTGGGAGAGATTAATCTACGTTGCCATTAAGCCCCTTTTCGCAACGAGAATCAGTGAGAGACTGGAATTATGGGAAATCCACGCTCTCCCATGGGGGGAGGGGTCCCGTTTTATCGAGACCGTCACGATCGGTTTTGGATGGAATCGAGTGAACTCCACAAGCGATGAAATTGCAAACATATCCACTTTTAATTTTCGCACATGCAGTGCGGGGATAAGACATTTTTAGACCGCAACTGGTTGGAGGAGAAGGGACAAACTAATATTATGCCATGCATTGCTCCACGAGACCCGCTCTCTACCCATTTCAACCACATCTCCTGAACCTCGCCATTTAATTGGTAGTTCCAGCAGACCGTGCGAATATCATTCCAAATAGGTACCTCACGTGATGCGAATTTCAAATAGGGCTATTTTAGGGAATTTCCAAATTAGAACGCATGCAACCTAAAGGAGATATTTTGATAATACTTTGTTGTGACAACTGAGTAGCGTATGAAAATTATTGGAGGGGTTAGGCAGGGAATTACTCCCTAAGCGAAGGTTTAAATACAGATTAAAAATCTGACATAATTGAAAGGATTTCTCCTTAGCAACGATGCTGAAAATGTACTGTTAGCCTCAACTTACTTAGGATTGGACAAATCATGTGATATAATTAATGAAATTAAGTGTACATAGTTCAGAAGCGACGAAAGTAGACGAGACTCAATATCGAATGATCCAAAATAGGATGTCCCATATAATGCTTATTCTACATAGTATGTCATGGAGCTCAAAGATAAGCATGTTTTGACGGCACCAAATTGATTTTAGTTAAATTAAGTCTAAAAACGTCTGTCAGTTCTCTGCAGACACATGCTTCAATTCATCAAATGCGTCAAAATGGCATTAATAAGATAGCGGATCCAATTTTAAATGTCCACCTCAAGTAACAATTTCCAATTGACTCATCGTAGAGACAAGCAATTAAATTACCCGTTATCGAAATCATCCGAGTCTATACACTGCGCACAATCTCGAAATCTTTCCGTCGTGACGCTATTTTTGCCAGAGGCCTCAACGCTTTCGGCGAGCAACTGGTGAAATCAAATTCAATTACTTTCAATAAAATCTCACATTCACTCCGAAGCACATCTGAATGCGTCTTATTTTCCGGATTGAAGAGGAATCGAGACGCAAGGCCGACCAACCCTCCCCCCCCGCCTGCCCCGCACTGGCACCACCCCCTCCCCCTTTTTGGCTCGTTCACGAAACCTAGATCCGACTAAATAGACCCTCGACGCGGCGAAACAGTGTCATTACCCGCCATTGTGAAAGGGAGACAAACTTCGAGTGGAAATCCGAAAACTATAAATGGAGGAGTTAATTCAATCAGCGAGAGTGGAGAAAATTTCATTTTCGATTCGGAGAGGACGGTTATATTTCATCCGGATGACTGGATCTACATGATCTAACGCCATGGACGCGGAAAAGGGAGGCACTTCGGGAGGGTTGCTCGAACGAGGAGGGAATGCCCAGATAGTGAATAAAGGACACGCGCCGTCCGACAACCCACGCGTCCTCTTCCGGTCGAAAGTGATCGCACCCCCCGGCATCTCTTAGATACGACTAAAGCGGACAATGAGGCAAATATCCGCTTTTTAACCATAACAGTCAGCCAGCCAGGAACCAATCTCGTGGCTCGGGGAGCCAATTCAATCATATTTCAGTCAAATATTCCAAGTTTCACGATTTTGAGAAAGCTGAGGGAATTGGAAGAAAATTCCAGAGCCTGATTCAGGTAAACGCTAGATAGATTACGACGTCGAGCGCAAGCAATGGATGCCCCAGGGACGCAGTGTAAAGAATCAGCTCGGCGAAGCTTCTGATAGATTGATCGGGCCTATTGCCAATCCCACCCATCCGCCCACAAAAATTCTTCACCATTTCAGAATTAGATTTGTACATAATTAAGCCTTGTGTAACAGAAATGGGAAATATATCATATCCTGGCATACTCGACGATGGGATAGAATGGACATTAAGGGAGATAGAATCAAATAAGGACGTTGGGGTAGAATACATTCCTACGGACCTAATTAAAGGTTTAGGAAAATATGGGAGGTAGAGTCTATATGGGCTGATTCGTAGTATCTATGAGGAAGGAACCTGGCCGGAAAACTTTGAGATCAGTGTTCGCTCCTATTCCGAAAAAGGTGAAGACTACATCATACGAGGACTACAGAACAATTCGAGGACTAAGTTTGATTTCCCACGTCGCTAAAGTTTTTCCTCACGATCATAAACAAAAGGATAGAGAGTAGCGCAAATGATTACTAAGGGGATGATCTGTTTGGGTTTAGTAAGGGGAGAGGTTCGCGTGATGCCATTGCAGTAATGAGTCACTAATCGAGAGGAACATAAATTACTATCAGGACGTATTTGCCTGTTTCGTAGATTTCGAAAAGGCGTTTGATAGAGTGAATTGGGAAAAACTAATAAGTATTCTGCAGAAAATAGGAATAGATTGGAGGGAAAGGAGGCTAATCCGGAACCTGTACATGTCTCAGACTGCTCAGGTGCGGGTGGGGAACGGGGAGTCCGGATGGGCAATGTTAGGAAAAGGTGTAAGGCAGGGTTGCCCATTATCACCGTTGCTGTTCAACCTGTATGCAGAGGAAATGATCAAAGAGGCATGGGAAGAACTCGAGGTAGGAATGAAAGTGGGCGGGGGATTCGTAAAATCAGTTAGGTTTGCTGATGACCAAGCTTTAGTTTGTCAGTCAGCCAAGGGGTTGCAAGCATCGCTGAATGAATCGGAAATTCAGTGCGTTAAATATGGGATGAAAATAAATGTAAATAAAAAAATGTAATTCAATTTTTCAGAAAGACACTGGCAAAAAATAGAGCAGGTAGAACAGTTTACGTATCTCGGAAGTGTTTTGGATCAACACGGTCAAAGTGGTAGGGACGTTAGGAGAAGAATTGTGCTAGGCAAAGAAGCTTTCACGAGGAGGAGGGAGTTGATGACAGGGACCTTGAGTAAGGATGTTGAGAAAACACTCGTAAAAACTTTGATATGGCAAGGAGGAAAACAATATGTTTACAATATTGCAATTAGTCCAGCCAGCATATTGCCTTAAGCTTTCCCCAATCTAATTGCCATTTTTTATAACCATGGTACACCATTAGCAGCGTGTACTCCAGTGTTATTATGAAGCATGATTGGCGTACTTTCGATTTATAACATTTTTCATTCGATGCACTGTGGTAGGCATATAATATTTGCATCGCAAACTAAGATTTAAGTATGGAGCACGCTATCGGAGTTACCTAACATTGATATTGCCAGTCGAACTTGTGCCAGGAATAAATATCTGACTGAATAATGATACAACAGCGCATATGCAGCATTATCGTCCAATGTTTTACCAAACTAAAAACTCACCATAATCTACCCATAGGGCATATTAGGGTATGTTAGAGTTCACCTCGAATTTTTGGGGTTTTTTTGGGGAATGATTTTGCAACATTAAGGGTTCGAGGGAGGAGAAGAGTGCTTTTCACCGCTCCACTTGCAGTTTACTCCAAACTTGTACTATAATGGAGCTTCCTAAAGGTTTTTTTGCGAGCTACCTTGCCTTCAAATCATCAAGTATTTAGATGATGATAAATATACCACAGTATCTACACCTATATTGGAGGGAAACCCGATTACTCTCCAATAACACAAGCGCTCTCACACGAACGTATCTCTACTTACACGGGGACTTGACATTACTAGCAGAAAATACCTCGTCGATGCAGCGTCTAAAAACTTAAATAAGTACGTAGTCTTTCAAAGCAACTTCGTAGATTTGGAGTAATTTCCATCTTTAATAAGATAAAACTTTGGCGAGCGATTTTCAACAAGTTTAACGGGGTATTCAGAGTTCGTTACCTATAACGAAACCATTCTTGAAATTCATCTTCGGTAGGACGTTCTTCTTTTTTAAATTTTCTCCAGGACGAGAACGCGACCTTCACACAGTTCAGGGCTTTTAATCTTGGGAAAGCATATGAAGGGCTGGGCAACACAGTGGATAAAATCACCAAGCAGTTCATGAAAATTACATTTTCGCCCCAAGCATACAAATGGATTACATGAAGGGAGAGAGCGGGGGAGGTGACGAGTTCACAGTGCTCCTTAGCCTTCCTTACTGAATTGGATTCATATGAATAATAGATGAACTTCAAGGTAGTTTCGCAGGATATACTTTAGGAACTTTGTGGAATAAATACCTACGAGTTTAGAGAAAAATCAATGGAGGCGAAACTTGAGGGGCGGGAGGGGGAATTTCTCCTCTGAATGGGAAACCACAAACAGTCAATGAGAATTCACATTGAAAATTCAGGAAACGGTACCACGCGGCCGTTGATTTGTATAAATTGCTTTTAACGACCATTTGGGGACAACTTTGACAACACAACAACAAAGATTGCAATCTTTATTACCAAGAATGCCAGTGGTGTGAAAGGAACTTAAGTAAAAAGGTTTTCAGAAAACACGTTGAACGTAATTCGTATATCTCATTGATATTGAGTATTCACGCTTCGTTATTCTTTATCAGGATTTGTATTGGAAACTCACCACTCTTAGATTTATTGAGAATCTTTCCTTTTTTTTAAAGACTGAAATGAGATTTTCTATTCATGCCTTAACCCCTACTATTGGATTACGCCTCGTGCCACGTAGAAATAAAACCACATTCGATGGTGGTCCTACCACACCTAGTAGCGATAACAGTAGTGGATGAAATAATGGTCCTCTACGTGTAATGAAATACCTGATTGTCCTGTTTTCTAAGTGTAGAAGACTACTGCGGAAAATTTGAAAAACTAGGGGCGAATTTGATTTTACCCGTGCTGTTCAACGTATATGTGGAGGAAATGATTAATGAGACATGGGAAGAAGTGGAGGTAGGAATGAAAGTGGGCGGGGAATTCCTAAAATCAGTTTAGGTTTGCTGACGACCAAGCTTTAGTTTGTCAGTCAGCCAAGGGGTTCCAAGCATTGCTGAGTGAGTTGTAAATTCAGTGCGACAGGTACGGGATGAGAATCAATATTAATAAAACAAAGGTTATGCGATTTTCTAGAAAGAAAAAGGCTAAGCTTAACATTAAAATAGGAGGGCAAAAACTAGACCAGGTAGAACAGTTTACGTATCTCGGAAGTATTTTGGATCAACACGGCCAAAGTAAGTAAGGAGAAGAATTTCACTAGGCAAAGAGGCTTTCACTTGGAAGAGGGAGTATGGATATTGAAAAAGACTCTTAAAAACTTTGATATCAAGCATAGTTTTGTACGGGGCGGAAACGTGGTCATTGAAGCAGGAGGATAGAAGTAGATTGGAGGCTTTTGAAATGAGGGTGTGGAGAAGAATGGAGAAGGTGAAATGGACCGAAAGGAAAACAAATGAGGAAGAACTGTGTATGGTGGGCGACGTGAGGGGTTTGTTGGGAGAAATCCAATGGTGGCGGGAAAAATGGATGAAGGGCGTATTGATCGGCAGTAGGATGTTGAAGACTAATGGAGGGGAGAATGTTAGGCAAACGAGGAAAAGGAAGGAACAGGATTGAGATGTTGGACGGGATGAAGGGAGGAAGGAAGTACACAGAGATGAAGAGGGATTTGCTGCAGAGTAGGATATTGGGTTGTGTTTTGTTGGGAGTAACAGAATATTTATTTGGTAGTTGTGTCCATCCAAAACCTAACTTAGAATACCTAATAATACCGGTATATTACCTAATAATAATCCTAACTCAGTACATTGGGACGAATAATACATTTTTAACATAATTGCTAAAGAGACATCCTAATTTATGCAAGAGATCAGTACTTCAACTCTCGCTCCGCGAGTGATTCCCAGCCTAGCTCCTCTGATGACTTCTACACGCCACTCAGTTTATCATAACATCATAATACAAATCTAGCTACTCAATGCTGCACGCTATCCAATTCGGCAATCAATCCTGTTCCATAATGATCCTATACAATAACAGCATATTCTAAATTACGTTTAACCTGCGAAATAAAACATTGATCTTTAATCTTTTACTCAAATTTACCCCACAATCTTGTAAATCTTAATTATTTTGGTCATCTATTCCACAGGTTTTATTTCTAAAAACGTTGCATTGTCATGAAATTATGAGGGTAAGGTATTTTTTACAGGAAAGACAATAAGATATGAACTCTAGTGGCCAAGAAGCGCCGGAAATTCGTCTCATTACGTCAACTTTCATTGTAGACAGAGGTTCTAGAACACACTTGATAAAAATTCCGAAATATCCTTCAAATTTCCTCCCATACGAAACCAGATTGAAAATATAACTACCTTAGGATTTCGTCAAACAGTCAAGGAAATAAAATATACCAGAGAACATGCGATACAGCCCGCGAACTATTCACTGCCTATTACATACGCAGAGCGATTAGAAAGTGGGGCGTCGACGAGCCGCGGAGCAAGTTTGCACTGAGCTGTGCGACGCCTCAGGAATGTGCATTCGGATTCACTGGAATGCATAGTAATTTTAAAACTGTTCGCACAGGACTAACCCATTTCAATTAGCCGGGCTTAATTCGCCTAAAATGATGCCGAGTGAGTATCAGGCTGCGTTACCATACAAAAGCAGTCCACGCGACGGACGTCCCGCAAATCAGCAGAGATAGGAATCATTTTCACGGACGACGCGACGGTTTGACGGAGGGTTGACATTGGTTTAAATTTCACGGACGACGCGACGGTTCGACCGTCTCGTTGCCCCGCTCGCGCACAAGGAAACCCACTCCCACAAAACAATAAAGCTCCGGTTGCAGTGGGAGATAACTCTGCTCCAAATTAATTTTACTATTAAGTTCAAGGCGTGCTTCTTTCCGCCCTCTCTCTTATTTTAGGGCGACCCACCTGCAATGCAGTTTCACCTGCAATTCCCATTTAAGAGGGTTCAATGATTCCACAAGGTCGTGATCACATGTCTACAAGTAGTGTTGGCTTAATGAGAGACAAGTCACAAAATCAAGTGATGTCTCTACACCCGTCCAGTTTCACTTATGCTCTTTTGGACCATTTTGATAATGCTCAACCATCTGATTAACAGTCATAGCTTTCAATTAATTGATATTCTTTACATTCACATGCAGTCATCAACATGGATGGTAGGATTTAGAGGTATTTATATTATTATTACTTTAATAATCATTTCAGGACTGATTACAGAATTTTCTTTAGTGCAACTTTAAGCTAAGTTTATCACATTATGAAACGATTGGTTATATTTGATAGAATGAAGTTTCTCATTCTTCACTAAACGTGGAAAAAAGGGTGATACAAGAGCCACGTGTCAACTTTTGGGCGTCATGGTCTTCTCCAGCCCTTGGTAACCTTGGGAGTAGCGACCCTTTCACGTTCTCATGCGGCTGAATGAAATGCTGAACCGCGAGCCACAACTTTCACCGAGTGAAACGTGAAGCTGACACGTGTTGGGGAGCGCGAGGAAGCTGCGTTCGCGCTCTGCCACATTCTGAGAGTCCATAACGTATACATCGAGCACGAGTCCCGACCGGCCGCAATCAAGTGATCATTGAAAAACCTGCCTGCGAGCAAACTATATGACCAAAGCTGAAATGACCAAATCGGGGTGAAATAAAATACGGTACGCGGTGGCACCAAAAAAGCTTCACCTAAATGAAAGAGTTTTTCCGAAAGGTCTCGGCTGACGACGGGGGAAGTTTGTTCAAATGTACTAACAAGTTTTAAGAGGAATTTTGCCATTTCCGAATCTGCAGTTCAAGGATCAATGATCCCGAGTCAATTTTCACATTACGTATGTACATAACATTTCACACATTATGTACTCTGCCATATTTATTTATTCTTTCCTGTATGTTATTTTTTTATTTGATGGACCCATCTTTTTAACAGCCCTACAGCCTGATTTGAATTAACATATCCTGTTACTGAATATTGCTTCATCCAAATACTTTCTTTTGTGCGACGGACATTTTTCGAGTGAATGATCAAACCCCGCCACACGCCCTTATAGATGAAGATTAATATTTTTCATTCCAATTTGGTTAGCTTTAATCTCTTGCAATGCGGAGAATCGATTACCAAAGTGCATCCGCAGGAGTTGTCAGTCAAAGATCTCTCATAATTATATCGATCGATGTGTACGCGAGGAATAATCGAACTTGGTCTCAAGTCTTTTCAACGAGAGGAAAAATGGAAATTAGTTCCGTCATACAAATGCTTAAATTTCATTAAATCATGCATGAAGAAATTTTTTCCTATCGCCAACTATTTTAACCTCTTATTCTTCTGACCAAAAGTACGCAGTCTAACAGGGTTCACCATTCTACCTTTTCAGGCTCTTAAAATATGTCGATTTCAACCAACCGTTGCATATGTAATGGCGATAGCTAAATTTTACGGAACATTGAATTAGTCAATTGATACAGCAAGCCATTCCATTGACCAAAACCGTTTCAAGATGAAGAATCCTAATCGCCACTATCATCTAAGAATTTTTCCGTTAAGAAGAGAGCAAAACCCGCTCTCCACGTTGTCCATTTTCTTACCCTGTGAGGAATGACTCTAAAGTAGTGCGGGGACTTTGTGAGGGGGGTGGGGAAGTGATAGGATGGTGATGGAGTCTTGAAATAGGATTTTCCTTGCGAGAGCGATGGTTGATAGGGGCCTTAAAGGATATTGCCCAAGAGGGGGGTGGCGGAGGAGTGTGGAGGAGAACTTGGCGGCGCGCGGAGGGGAGGGAAGGAGGGAGGGGCTGAGTGGAGGATCATGGGATTGAGGTTTTTAAAGGGGGGCTTTTTCGGAGTTAAGTGCCGGAAAGGAAGAACGGAGGCGAAATTCCGCCTGCGTTGGACTCCTTTGAAATCTGTGGGCGTCACGCATTTCGTCGCAAAAATACTTTGGAATGAATGGCAGATGATGATGGAAGGGGTTACGAAGAGGGAAAAGTGAAACACTTCCACGGAGACCATGAGGAGGAAGGGGGGAGGTTAAATTCATTGAATATCAGAATGACAACGGTGACTTCCCGGTCGATACGCAAAGGATTGGACCGCCTAGGGCCGAGACTTGAGAAGAAGTCTCTAATATGTCTTAGCTCGACTTCACAAAACCTTGAAAAAAGATGTTAGCACGTACTGATGTAGTCTATGCCAATATATTGCACTACCCGTTTTCTATTAACGTCGAACGTTTAAGTATTAACCCGAGATGAATGATAATGTCAATATAATTATTTGGGGTATGCATCAATTATAAGTTGAGATGGCAGAATACTACTCACATGGGAATGCATAGATCTCGCAGTTAGCGCACAAAACGGTGGAAAATATAAATTTATATATCATTTCACAGGGAAATCTAAGAGGATTTGCGGAATAGTTAACATTTACTGGACATTTATTCCTCAATTATAGTTGAGGTAACACTATTTACAGCGATTACGTTTAAATATATTAATTTTTGAAGCAAAAATCCAGAATAACATATTGACAATAAAAACTATTATTATTCCGAAAGTCGGTGTTAAAGTAGTTCCCCAGAAAGTCCACGTGATTCCCCGTAATCAAAGGATACGCGGCAAAGAAGCAGCGTATGCGGCCAAAAGAATAAGCGGAAAATCGTATGTAAACACATACCCGGCCAATTATGATTTCTACTCTTTATACGAGGCAATTACAGGACGTGTACAGGTCTACTGTCTCCGATTAATTTAAAAAAAGCGCAGGAAAAATGGAGCATGAATGCACAAGGTTTTGCTAGGATGAAGAATGCACAACGTTTAACACTGAGGTCGACCGATATATTCTTTTAGGGAAACGCCTTCATTCCTCGATAACTATTAGACAAGCCAAGAGAGCAAATTGGCTGGATGCCAGAAATATTTTCTTAACGTGACTACGATATACTCTCACACAACCTTGAAATCTATAAGCCTAACTCGGCTGCATTCCAGCTCCATCTACCTGGAGTGCAAACGTTTAAAAGCAGAACAGTCTTGCACGACGGATAACACACGAACAAGAATTATTGATAAATGCGATGGAAAGAATGCATCTGCAATACATTTCAAGAGATAAGAAAGGTCAATGCCAGCCACTTGAAGCTCGGTGAGAGCACATAACACAGCTGTATCTAACATTCACGACTACTCCGTCAGCTCAATTATTACGATTATAATTTTAACGATTGGAGACAATTAGGGTCCATTTATTTTTACCCACCCTCGCAAATAAAAATGGTACATGTTCTTTTGGAGGTTTCTACTGTGTGAATTGGATTGGTTCTGCATTCTTCTCGGGTTTTTACGAGTCTGATCACTGGCACTGATAACAATTTCGCCAGCATTTAAGCTATCGTCTTCAGGACAAAGATAGATGGCTGCAATTTTCGCCGTCTTTATATTTTTATATCTCGTCCCTTCTCTGAATTCCGATTTTTTGGCTACCGGATGACTTTTTCACGCTCCGTTTAGAGGACGTCAGTCTTCTCGAATGAAGTTTTGCGGTGTTTTTACTGTCTCGATTTATCCAATTGTTAATGGATCTAAGACAGTGTCACCTATTTTGCTATTGCTCACGCTTTGTCTAATTTTATGCCACGCCCTGGTTTGCAGGCTCTAGGAGGGATAAGCTGAACTTTTTTTCTCAACTTGCATATATACCATCAACCATAAGATACTAGCTGTAATACTGGCGAAACGTTTTGGTGCAGGTCAACAAACGTGGTGAATACCCAAAAAGAATACGGGGATCAAACTGCTACATTTCACGTAAGCAGTTCCAAATGCGCTACAAAAGGATGAGCGAAATGTTTCAAAATCTTAATAAAACAAACTTTCATCTTCTACAAAAGAAGGGTTTCTAACACAATTATTTTCCTCTATATGAGAGAAATCGGTAGTTTTATTATAAAGCACGTTTTTTTGGGAATACTTTTTGACTGTTGCAACATCACATTCTTCCACAAGGTTACGCCTGAGGGAATTAATTTAGTCCACATTCAATTTTTAAAAGGGCAATAATTTTTTTAAATATGAAAGCGATACCCAACCACGGAAAGTTTCATGGCATGTGGGCAAAATGTTGGGGTGAATGCGTGAGAGCATGGGCAGGGGAAGAGTGCTGTTTGGGAAAGGGGGGAGAAGGGAATGATATTTCGCCACAACGGTACACGGGACTGGGGAGTACGTCCACCCAGAGACCGTCATCAGAGTCGAAAAATTACGCGTGCAGACCGTCATTCCGACAAAAAAATTTGAAATTTCAACAAATTGCCGCTCCTTTTCCATTCCGTAAGCATGTTTTGTTTCTCTAAAAAATGAGCGAAACCACGAAATGCCCTTCAATCGAAATTTTGATTCAGCAAGGCAAAGGCCCCATCACTTGGAATTTGGAGTATTAACAAATACTGTCTTTAATTTTAATGAAACGTGGAACATTGTCTTTTGCCGTGATTGGCTTTTGAAGACTATAGCAGTAAGATTCAGGTAACCACCATCCTCCGCATCATCATCAGTATAACAATCCCAAGATATATTTACTGCAATCTACTCCATTCGGTGTTAATGCCCTCACTCCCTGACAACTTCTGTACTTTACGTCCTCAAGTTTTCCTTTGTACACTTGTCTTTTTGTTTTCCTTTCAGAATAATCCTTTCGATTTTCCCTTTAATATGTTTCCAAATAGTACATTGAAATTCGAGGTGTGTTTATTCCGTCTAGTTCTTTTTTGCCGCGGAGTTTTCCATATTGCCATTTTCCCATCTCCCCTTCTACCAGTATGATAGAGATAACTATGTATTTTTTCAATGCTCACTTATTCCTCCACTCGCAGTAGTAAACTTTATTAATAATACATTTTTTAAGCATTTACGCAGAATTTAAATATTACACAAAGATTTTGACAGATTCCCGATTTTTCGCAGTACTTCACGAACACCACTTTAAATAAACGGCCGTAACTAATTAACAAAACAAGATATCAGCAAATCGGATGGAGGAGGTTATTCGGGAAGTTTTCGTGGAAAATGTATTCAAACGGATTAAAAAATAACCAACTGGAGGCGCGCTATTCAAGAAGCTCGCGAACCTTTTGAACTGATTTCTTGCCGACGGTTTGCGTAGTTCCTCCTATTTGGAACGTAGCGATTGCTTCTTGTATATATTAACACTTACGTTAATCAGGATAATATGAAAACAGACTTTCTCTCACCATTGGAGGTGTCGCCTAATCGAGTACATTATCTATGCTATCATTAGTATTATATAAAATCTTAGTTGCGTAATCTAAGCTGGTTTTTACAATTCACAATTAGATGTTTTATTTTACGTACTTTCGTATGACTGGTAAGTACTCGGGGACATCGGTCAACCGGAAAATTTACGCTAGCTTCTGTGATACGTTGAACGATGCAAGCGAGGTGAACGTGTGAAATGCGACCTAAACCCTCGCCTATGCTAGAGATAGTGGAGTATCATCAGCAATAACCCTGGAAAGGTAATTTAAACTCTCGTTCAGAATTTACGAGATCGTGTTTTAGTAAGGCACGCAAAGGGTGATTAGTGAAGGAGATTTTTCCGAGCTCTATTGAGTTCACATCTTGATGGCACAATAAAACCATCTTTGAGCATGGGTGCTTATTTCACCTTAAATTGCCCCCGTATAAGCCTATATGTCGTGTCTGACACAGATGGCGAAGTTTCCACGCTCCGCAGATGGCCCGGCCAGACGGATTGTTGCATAACCCTCAGGAAAGACGCAAGAACGGCAGCGAGGTTCTCCCCGTTAACCCCCCGCGGACAAATTCACCACTTGTTGCATTCTATGTTCTTACAGCCTCTGTTTTTTTCTGTCCTGCGCAGAGAAAGCGAGGGAATACTTGATTGAGGTTGCAAAAAGACGGTTGGAGTTTCGTTCCATCAAGATTGTCGTAAACTATGATATGCAGTTAAATGTCAAATAGTGCCTACCGATATGCAACGAGTCTCATGAAGTCTCTCCTCTTTACGAGCCACGTTATAAGCCACTTAATTCTAAAGAGGTTTTGGGCATATTTTGGTTCATCATAGTTATGTTGCCGTTAAGGAAAGTTCACCTCAATAGAACCTCCAACTGAGAATCTTTCTCATCCTCGGAAAATATGTCCCTTATTTAAGAAAAATGTGCCATATGCTGCGTGTATAACAGTGTGAAAATTGACATATGTTATTCCTTAATTGCAATGGAAGTTTACTTAGATTTTATCACAAAATCTAAATAGAAAAGTCATTTCATATGAGAAAACGATTCAGGTTTGCCGGTGAGCGAGCTCTAGTTAGTTTGCCAGCCAAATGGTTGTAAGCATAGCCGAATGAATTGGAAATCCGAGCAATAATTAATACGAGAATCAATATAAATAAACACAGGCAATGCGGTTTTCCAGAAAGACAAAGGCTAAATTAAAGGTTAAAATAGGAGGGCGAACACCAGAGCAGGTGGAAGTTTACGAATCCCGGAGGTTTTTTGAACAAAAATGGTGAAATTAGCAGGGACATGCATGTAAGGCGAAGAATTTCCCTAGGCAAATAAGCTTTCACAAGGAAGAAGATTTTATGGCAGGGACTTAGAGTAGGGATGTTAAGAAAATGCTAGTCAAAAATTTGATATGGAGCATAATTATCTACTGCGCGGAAACATTGTCACTGAAGCAAGATGATAAACTTAGATTGGAGGATCTTGAAATGTGGGTGTGGAGAAGGTGAAATGGATAAAAAGTAAAACAAATGAGGATGTGCGGGGTTTGGTAGGTGAGGAGAGGTCATTGATGGGAGATAATCATAAGGAGACGAAATAAATTGATATAAAGCATATTGATTGGCAGTGGAATGTTGAAGGCTGTAATAGAGGGGAGAGTATTGGACGAACGAGGCAAGGATAGGAATAGAATAGGGATGTTGGATGGAATAGAGGGAGGAAGTAAATATCCTGAGTGAAAGGGGGCCTTTCGTAGAGTAAAATGTTAAGTTGCGTTTGGTTAGAAGGGAAAAGATAGTTGTTTGGTAGTTGTGTCCATCCAAAACCTTCCTTAATCGGTATATTACCCATAATAATATTGAGGAAACGGTAAGTTGGGACAAATACCACAGAGCCTTTATCTAGTCTTAATTTAGGTAATGGCTTCCTTCTTCACTTAGGGTTCACCGACTAAAAAGGAGAGGGTGGCAGAGAAGATATAAAACAGTCGCCTGTCACAAACAAAACAGTATTTATCGCTTTCGGCTGTCACCAATGTGCACGTTACCGTTTAACATGGCTTTACTAGCCTTCTTTAGACCCCACGCAGCTCTTGAAAAATTAAAATAAGTCTCGACTTGTTGGAATCGGAGCAGAGACCCTCTTGTTCTCAATTCCTTTATCTTTTACCGCCTTTCGAATTCCCGTAAGGGTCGTAAACCCTCGCGATAAATGCGTTTTATTTGACTCCGTTAAAGGTCTTCTCACGACCCTTTGGAAGGAGTACGTGATGGATGTTATAGGGGTGCTTGCCGATTCTTGTCTTTTTTGCCTCGAATAAGGGAAAAAATATATGATGGACAAGGAGGGAAATGATTCAGGCAACTGCTTCATTGGAACCATAATGAGCGGGCTAACGAACTGGGGACACCGAGCTGAGCCGGCGCCGATCGAGCCCAACCACCTCTGCCGCCAATCAATCCGCACCCAAGTCGGTCAGAACGCGATAAAACGAACACCAGCCCTCCTGTCGATACTCTCATTTAATGGCTTCGTAAATTTATGAGCTTTTACGCATGTTTACGTGCACGTAGGTTCTGTGCAAAAGTTACGAAGCATAAAGAATGGAACGCTGAACATATCTCTGGATGATTAGCAGATTGAACCCGGGACCGGATTTACTCGAGAAAATTCATCCTTTACCGTGGTATATCCTCCACAAGATGCAATTATCTCCGTACTTGACAAATTAAATTAAAATATTGCTAACAGTACCAAATGACCAATGCCAAGTACCGAAAACCTGTGAAATTCCCATTGTACTTGAGAATTAAGCCTGGCTATTAGGAAGACATTCCAAGTATAATTATGTGGGAAACTAATTCAAAGTAAGAGCAGAGGAATTGGCATGATATTTCTTCTTCCTCTCTTTGATAGAGCAATTTAGGGACGACGTACCAATTTTAATTACTACTCCATTTTTTTCCTCCAGTATTCTTTCATCTTTTCGTGTTACCTCTTCCGTCTTTCTTTGGATCTCTTTGGGCATGCTTTTCTCTTTTTCTACCGCAGAATCCTTCCATTCTAACGACTTTTCCTCTTTTCTATTGTTCTTTCCTGAATTTGTTTTTACCTTTTGGGTCCAACATCTCCTTTTCTAAAATGTGTTTTGAGATATGTTTTATTGGCCCGTCCATTCTGTAAAAATCCGCGAAAAGGTCAACCTCCTCTTTACTGTTTTCATTATACTCTTATATTCTCTACAGGATATGTATGCTATTATAGTTCATTACTTTTTATTTTTCAAGCTTCTGTTTTTAGTTTACCTGGGTTTTTCCTAAAAATCCGACCTCTTAACTTGTGTAATTTGTACTTCTAACTTATGCAAATTATAGTTCAACTATGGCTAACCACTGACATATTTATTTTGGATTAATTGGCAGATAAAAGGAGGACCCTTTACACGTCGAATATCTTTTCACGACAGCGACTCGACCCTAGTTAAAAGTTCAGCCCCGAGTTGGCTTTACATTCTGCTAGAAGACAAGGGTAAATAAATCTTTCCAACTACTTTACTGCAGTCATTCTGAAACGAATGCCAATAGACCAAATATTCCGGGCAGCTATCCTTAACGAGAACCCTTAAGCGGAGCAACTTCTTATTCCGTCGGTAATGATGAGACGGCAAAAGAGCGAGGTTCAGACACCCTGGATAAGGGGGAGAATGGGGTCGCGGAAGGAGAGACATGATTTATTGGGGGAGAAAGACAGTGGGAGGTGGAGATGGGGGTGGGAGGTGGAAGAGTTGTCTTTTGGGAGAGGGTGCGAGTTGAGCGATGGGGTGGCCAGAAGGTATCCAGGGGAACGATGAGGAGAGGCTGGGAGGAAGGGCTGGGGCCAGGGCCGCGTGATATTGTGACGTCCGATGTTGCGACGTGCGGCTCTCATGCGATATCGATCACCAAATGACTACTGCGACGCCGCGAATCACGAGTAAAACGCCTTAATTCAATGCTTTAACATAAGTTTAAGTGAGATATAAGATTTCCATCGGTGGCCCTTTACATACATTATATAACCATTGAGGGAATGAGGCTGAGGTTACGAGTATATAGATACAGCCATTCATTTCTTCCATCTTTAATGAGAAGGTGAGGCCTCTTAAAACCAATAAACCATGTAAATCATATCAAATCGGACAGTCTTAACGTCAAAATGATTGAAATAAGTGTTCGTTAATTCAATGTTAGTATTTATGAAGCATTCATGCTCTCAACTACTGTTTCAGGTCGAGATTCTGATTATTGGTGCTCTACCGTTTAAGAGCATGTTTTGGATGGACAAAGCCAGAACAAGGATACATTTTTTTCTCTTTTGATAAAAAAGCAGCCCAACTCTATAGTAAAACCATATTCAATTCAGCATACATTCTTCTTTCTTACAACCCTCCCGACATACCCATCCTAGGCCTCCCCATTTCTCTTTTGCCTGATGTCCTCTCAATCCAAATGCTCTGCATCCATCGTTCCTGCCTCCAATGGATTTCTCTGAACAATCATCTTACTCCACCCACCATGCCCAGTTATTCCTCATTTGTTTTCTTTCTGGCCACTTAACCTTCTCCATCCTTCTCCACTCTCACATTCCAAGAGCCTCCTATCCACGTCCATCATCCTGCCTCAATGACAATGTTACCATGTACATTAACAACGCTCTATGTCAAAGTTTTGAAAAACTTTTCCTTAACATCCTTACTCAAAGCACCTGCCATCAACTTTCTCCTCCTCTCGAAAGATTCTTTACTGAGAGCATAAATTCTTCTCCTTACCCCCCTTTTAATTTGACCATTTTGGTCCAAAACACTTCCGAGATGCGTAAACTGTTCCACCTGCTCTAGTTTTAGTTCCTTACAGTTTTTAAGTTTAACTTTGCCTTTCTTTTTCTCAAAAAACTCCTTTATTTTTGTTTATGTCGTGGAAACAATTTACTACGCATATGCCTAACAAAGCAATACAATAACTGTCATATTGTGTCATACATATTGTTTCTTTTATATTTTGAACAGTAATATGTTTGAACTACATGCATGTGAAGCGCGAAACGACACCGTCCGATAGCATCACGCTACTGGTGCATGTATACACTCTCGTACTCAATATTTACCTTAGAGATGGCGCCACTGTGCTGAGACAGAAAAATCGCAGAGTACTGTGGGAGGAGGGGTTAGGTGGATGAGAGGAAAGGATCGAAGGCTCTCCCAAGGATCCCTCGGGACGCAGGAGAGGGAGTCGGCGAGAGTTGATGGGGGAGAGCTGGGAATGGGAGTGCGGGATTTGCGGGTGGATGGGAAGGGTGACTGCCTGGCGTGAGGAATAATGGGGGTGGTCGGGGGCGGGGCCATCTTAGATCCCATGGAAGATCGATTGGGTGGAAACGGTTGCTACCATCACTTCCGCCACCCCCTCCCTCCGCTCGCTCACTCACTCACCCACCGCCTCTCTCGGAACCCTCCCCAACCGAAGAACCACCGCACCACTCTCAACCTGTTGCTCCGAAAGGTCCCACCCGACGGCGAGCTACCCGTGGGCGTATCCCGGATTGCTATTCCCGGCCGAGATGGAATTTATTATTTGCGCTCCCTGTGGGGGATGTAAAAGACGGGGCCGGGGGGGGGGGGGGGCAGAGCAGAGAGTTTTATGTGCGTCGCACTTTTCTCCGAACTGACCCTCGAGCGGGTGCGTTGTGGAATGTACGGCCATCGGGTTTAATAAATTCGGAATAAAGAACTTGCTTGACAAGCTGGCTAAAAAATTCACTATGCCCCATGCTAACGCTTCAGCAGAATGCTTCAATAAGTTTATTTACCGGTCTGCGGAAATTAAAAGTTTTTTGGAGAATATAAGGAACCTCCTTCAATGTAGAAATATCAATTTAAATCTGATTAATTCAAACCATAAAATATCACTTAAAATAAGCTCTTAATTAAGCAAAACTCTGTTAATTAAAATTTCTAATTAAAACATACTAAAAAGAGATACTATGACCTCAACAAATTAATAGATTCCTTCGGCGGCCTAATTCAACGATATAACATCGATAGTATTGATTTATACGGAATCAATAGTACTGTATAAACTTCATTGTTAGTAGTTGAGGAATAACCGTTTATTTTTCGTATAAATACACCGCTTGAATATGCCTCATAATATGAACATTCTCAAACTCGTGTTGTCAAGAATTTCAAGGAATTCATCGGTGAATTTGTTCTTAATATGGATTCCGTTGATGAAATTGTCGATTCAAAGACCTCACTCTAAGGCTCCCAGACTTTGAAATGCAAACCTTTCTTCAGTAGAGATCATAGAAAGCCACAGACTGGCACTCAGGCAGAATAACAGCGCAATTTACTATTGATGTCACCATTTTACAATATCCCCTCCAGTATGAACCAATATATTTCTGGTCTCAAGCCGCCAAAATCTGAATATTTCATCTTTGCCACCACATTTTTCCCTGAGATACCATAAAGTTAGCGAAATAATAACAGAACTTTGCCCCATTACAAAAAATGACCAACTGACGTCAGAAACTCTGACGTACTTCCACGTCTGCCAGCCGACTGGCGAACCTAAGAAACATTCCCAAATCAGCGAAGCCGTTATTGCGTCCATCCCACCTTCCTTTTTCTTCCGTTCAACTCGCCACGGCCCACGATGGAAATGCCGCCATATACTTCGCCCCACAATCTCTCTCTCTCACCACGTGCACATAATAAAATACCACTTACTGCCTTGCTTACATTTTGTGCCCAGAATTCTACGAGGGCCAGGGATCTCTCTTCCCTCCTCTACATCCGCATTGAAAACAATCGCATTCTTCCACAACCCATGCCATCTCAATGTGTCTCACAGCCTTGCTTACAGCCTCCCCCTTCAAGATCTTGACAGGTGCATCAGCCTCTCAATAATCGAAGCCCTCCCGGAAAGTGCTGATGACTCTAAAGTTAGAATACAAGGTTTCCAAATCCAATCCAAAGAATCCAAAGTTAGAATAGTACACATCGCGCTACTCCGTGCAATGGAAATTATCCAACGCGATAGAGCCACCGTACTACCCTTCACACATAGGTGAATACCCCCTTCACTACCCCAACTTTATTTTTTCCACTTCCTCTATCCCACCACGATATTGATATACGCATATATCATCATCGCCAGTATTTCAGTTTGTTTATTACAGCCCTCCACTCTTCTCTATTCAGTGTTAATTCCCTCACCCCCCTAATAGCTTTTTCCTTGTACGTCCTCAATTTGTCCTCTGTAGTTTTCTCTCGGTCTTCCTCTTCAGATCGTTCCTTAAATTTTCCCTTTTGTTATGTTTCTAACTAATTAATTGTGCCTCAAGGACCTGTCCAATCAATATGAGAGGGGTAGTCAAATGAAAACCGAACACCCGCCATAACACAGTCCGCGGGAAAGGTCGCAACGTTGTTGCTACGTATCAATACTGCCATCGCTGTGGTAGCAGAATAGTGAGGGTAGGAAAAGAGACTGCACTTCCACATCAAAATTCAATGCTACACACGACCATGATTTCGATGCCGCGCATCATCATCTGATGATAATGATGCGGGGTATCGAAACCATGGTCGTGGGAAGTATTAAATATTTATGTGGAAGTGCCAAGTTTCTTTTTCTACCCTCATCATGAAGGGGCTCCCAAAATTAAGCCTGAAACTGTTATTTTCATAAAAAACTGTAGAGTGACAAATCACAGGTGCACGCAGTTATGTCCTAGTTTGGGCCGCGGACTGGTGCCTAGTGCGCTCCTATGGCTGTAGAAATGGAGGCAAACAAAGAATAGCCGAGAGGCGTGGTTCGTTAGAGTACGCGAAATTCATACTCGCATGTTTGCTGTAAATGGTGAACACTGCATGACCCTGACGAGTACGCGCGTGTTGTTCGGTTTTCATTTGACAACTCCTAGTAGTTCCTCTTTGCCTCGAAAATTTTTATTTTGTCCTTCCCTCTTCTTTATGTATACTTCCTCGTCCGACACTTGGTTCGTCCATTCAATCGTCATCATTCTTCTCTCCAGCGTCATTCTATTCTCCTCTGGTCCACTTTTCCGATGCCTCATATGTATGTTCCGTAGAGTTTCATTCTCCACGCGAACATTTTGACGAACAGCTCCCGTCTTTCAACCTTAGATTCTTGGAAAATAGTCGTTACCCCTACTTCGTGAACACCTTCTTAGCTTGAATTGTTCTTCGCTTTATGTCGGTCGAATGTCCCCATCCCAAGTTTTAATGCTTGCCGGGTGGATGAAGGATTTTCCTTTCTCTAATTTAACCCATCGAACTGTGAAAGTCGCCTTCAGCTTCTCTCTGCAGCACACGAGTATTGTAGTTCTCTCCCGTTGATCCTCATATTATATCCCGAAGCATTCGGTTCATATCATTCAGAGTTGCATGTAGCTCTCCTCGTGTTACTGCACTATATGCGCTCATACATAAGTACGCACACAAAATTACATTCATTCCGGATAACAAACTCCATATCTATGGAATAAAATGCTTGAAGTAGCAGTGCAGATGAGGTGTAGTGGGCGTTGAGGATATGAGGCAATAAAGTGTGTACAAAATCTCATGAATTCTCGGGAGCAGTCAACTTCATCCTTATTAAATATCCAAATTCAATTTTTTCACCGAAATATTTTTAAAATTTCTTTTCACTCCATTTCCGTATAAATATGCCAGTCACCATTTCGACCACGGCCGTCGGCCTATCTCGTGTGAAATGGCACTTTTACGATGTCTCCGACCGTTCCCTAATATCCACCCAACCGAGTCTTCTAGGGCAAGTCGAGACGACCATGATGACGACGTGAACTCGAGGAAAAATCTCGGAAAGCACTAAACCCGAAAGAGGAATCCATCCACCTCACGTTGTGGATGTGTGGAAAACACTAATCTCCTTCGGATTGATGAGACGCGTGTGACCGACGCGCCGAAAACCCGCCATGCCGACCCACGAAGAAATCACGTCCTTGTTAGGATCCGGTCTCGAGGAATGGAAAAAGACAGTAAGGTAGAGCGACGGCTCGCACTACGCTACCCCAAAATCAGGGGAGGGAGTGAGATGGGGAGGGAAAAAGAGATGGGGAGGGAAAGAGGTGGGGAGGGAAAAAGAGAGAAGCGGGAGGGAGTGAGAGATGGAAGGATCAAATTGAATGGGGATTAATAAAGCGCCGCTTCGGAGAGGATAACCCTTAAGCCAGAGTGGCGTCATCTTAGGGAAATGATGACTCGAGCACGGAAGAGAATGAGGGACAAGGGTTTCAGGGATATCGAGGCGGCCCACGGGCGGATGCGGGGAGGGGGAGGGGATTCACCCCACCATGATATTGCTCGCGCCTCCTCCGCTCAATTAGACGACAGCCTGCGAGTCTCGCAAATATTTGTTAAACGGACGCAATTATAGAGAGCGAAAATAGAGTTCCCCAAAACTGGAGCTCATGACAACGGATGACGAAATATACGCACCGCCCAACCCGCATCCAATGCACACATCTTATCTTTTGAACATCTACGTAGAAGGCCCGCTGGAATAAATTCAACTGCTTAAGTTATATTCAATATAATAAAATCAAATATAATTACAATATTGATACGTGGCATACGCAGTTGCAATAGAAGACAGCGGAGCACGTCGAAATGATTTTTCATCGACAGGAATATTTTACGCATGAAACTTAACGAATACAATTTCTATCGCGTGTATCTCCTAAATATTCTTACACTCAAATCATTAAGAGCATCCGCGCAGGTATCGCATTGGGCTACTGAAGACAGGAGGTCATAGGTTGCAGGGTTGTACCCACGGAAAAATACGGGTTGTACCCATGGGCATTGGGGTTAGCCCGGAGGAAAGGTAAATAGGCGAACCGACAGCGATAGGAATTTAAAAATAGTGTAATCAAAATTATTAAACGAGGGGCTAATGAAAATAAGGGACAGGTCATACATGCAACGCCTGATCGAAATATAGAGTGTGCATTTATAACGCGTGTCAATGAAACCACACGAGTGAAAGGATACGAAGTGCGTGTTATTTTGGCGAACAATTAAACCCATCGAATTCTGAGCTTCACACGCTTTAAAAACATAAAGTAACTTAATGAACAGAATGTTAAAACATGATCAAATTAATATTTAAAAAATAACGCTCTCTGATTCTCAGCTGCTAACTCGCCAGTGGTAGGTACATCACTTTTTTTTTGCATTCACCATTTTCATGACGGCTGTGCTCTTTGAGAAAAATGTTGAAGCCAAATTGGGAGGAGGAAAAATTATCAGCTCTTGGTTGTGGATGTGAAGCTTTTCCAAAGTTAAAAAGACTGAGTAGCGACTCTCCAAGACGTCTCTCAACAGCGGGATTCGATTCCCGAGGAACACTAGCCATCAGAGCGGTCGGAAATTCGCAGATCCCATGTGGTTGTGCAGAATAACTATCAAAGATGACGCACAGTTACCAAAAAACCAATTAGACAGTCCAACACCTGGAGGCATTTTGGACGCATTCAAGAGATAATTCCTTCCACTCCTGATAAGCGAAAATGAACTTAAAGCCAATTAATACACTTGTCTCTTCTGCCAAAGAAAGCATGAATAAAATCACCGCATCGCTACTCCTCTGACTAATTAGTGACAAGATTTTTATCTAAATAATATTACATAAAAGCTACAAACGTTTGGTATGGTTGCTAACAAACAAAACAATTTAACAGGGCAATCACGATGTGTTTCTCAGTTTGACATTTTCTCGTAATCGTCGCGCCTTGATAGGGGGCCGTTAATTTCGCGGGCCGTTTGGGCCGTTTTTACTGACTTACCGACCGATTCTCGTTACCATGGACTCAAATTATCTCTCACCTTCGAGTTAGGTAATAGTTGATTTTAAATCCATGTCTGAAACCAAAACTAAACGCATGCAGGCCGAAGACGAGTAACTAACACCGATTCTCCTTTCGTTCATGCCTGATAAATAGGGAAAGAAAATAATTTGGATCTTAATAGCGGGCTTAGACACCGTATGCCATCGCGAGAAATGCGTATGTTACAGCCTTCGCAGAGCACTGGCTACGCTTACGTTGATAGAGAAGAAATAGACTCACAAGAAAAAATCGAATTAATCCGAAGGGAAACTAAGAAGGAAATGTTGATTGCCAATAGGGCGATGCCTGGGGGATAGATTAATCAGGCAGGGGATGAAAAAAAATCTCACCGCTCTCCTTCCATTCCCACAGCATTCGACGGAGTAATTAAGGCCGCCTGTCCGACGAAAATAACCCTTGCGATAAAGGATCCCACGAGCAAAGCGAAGGTGGGTGGGAGGTTTAGCCATCCGAACCGCAACCTAGGCGATGAGCATCATCTCATACGCCGGCGTCGGAAGCATCAGATGACACGGGGAGTGCCCACCCCAATACCGTTCGTGGGTGTAGCGAGATGGGGTGCAAGGGAGGGACAGAGGCGGGGCCGGCACATTAAGCCACCAACCCCCCAAATGAGGCGCCACCACTCTTCAGCACGGGTGCGGAATATTTTTATGCCGAACATTTTTTGCAACTACTTCTCTTCTCAAACTCTGGTCCGCAGATGCTTCCTCAGTAGATAGAGTGATACACGCTTTATTCGGGCGAAATTGAGACCATAAGGTCCCTTCTTTTTTTAACCCTAAGGGCCAGTAGGGACGGGTAGACAATCGCGAGACGGAATGTCACAACAGTCCTCGTAAACATCCGTAGAGGATTGTCAGTGAGAAAAGTTAATATTTATGTGACATTAAGTCAAATGAATTTCCAAATGAAAGTTGCGATTTAAACGAATAGAAATATAAAAAATATTTAGGCACTCACTACCTTTATGTCTGGATTAGGTTTCTATGCTCTATTTAACATAAAATGCTGTCCAATTAATGTTGTAAATGTCACGGGATGCTTTCAGTATTTTGATTTTCGAGGGACTACACATCACGATACTGAGACAATTAAAAGAAAAATTAAAACGTAATCCAAATTATAACGTCATTTAACGCGAGATATAACATGCGTTTTCGTGCAACCGCTGATAAATTTACCCTAAAAATGACCAAGATTACTTATAATTAATTTAAAATTAATAAAAAAATGTAATGGCAGTTTATATTTTTTATTACAAATTGATTTTTTGCTGAGTCCGTTATAGTTTCACGAAAGGAGGTATTTCGGTAATGCTTTCGGTGCCCTAAAAGATTTTTGGGAAAGCTCTGACGATAGATAAAATTTTCCATTTCCCATTCGTTCACCATTTAAAGCGTTAATATAGAACGGTAACCTGTGGATGGACGGATCCCTCGCCGACCCGACAACCAGCTTGACCCAGAAAACGTTCAATTGGGTGAGTAGGACGGAGCTACCATATATAGTATATCCCCCACGGATCCAACTTGAGTCGAGGGAAGCTTTATTCATTCTCGTTCCCTCTCATCCCCTCGCGTTCAAGTGCAGAGGCACGGGGAGAGGCGCTAAGCGCAGAGACGTGGCGCCGAGAAGTATCTAGGATCATTCCCATGAAATTGATGATACCAGATACAGATTGGGGAGCATAAATGCAAACGGTCAAGAATAATAATTATTTTCATTGGAAGAAAATCTAAAAAAAGTTTTAAAAGATTCGAAGGATTTAAAAAGAAAAAAAATTGGGATACGCAGTTGAGACAAAAGCATAAAGGGGATCGAGATGATGCGGTGGCTATCGTACTGGCTTCCCACCCTGAGGGCCTGGGTTCAAATCCCGGCGGTGTTGAATATTTTTCAGTGATATCTCGATCCCAGCTTGAGGTGCTTTGTGGAGGGCACTTTGAGTGAGTACGCCGTCCGTCGGATGGGACGTCGGTCGGTCGCCTCCCCTAAATACTATTACTACGAAAGCATTAAGAGTACGGAGTTGGGGGTGAAAATGATACCTGTCGCAGCTGATGTGATGCCTACACGGAGCAAATCTCTATCTCCGGATCACTTTTCCCAATTCCGTTCAAGTAATCCTCACGAACCTCCAAATCGATCAAAATAGAAGCTTTCCGAGTTTTGTGATGTATTATGTAATAAATTTCTGTCTGAGAAATTAACGGCCCAATCGAAATGGCACACGAGTGGTATATGGAATACTAATGTGGTAAATGAAATGCTAAATTGAGCTGAAAAATGTGGCAAAGTAACCAGTAAACCTTTTGAGTCCTACGTGACTTAAAAAATAAAGATAAAAAACCACATCACATCACAATTATGTCTCCAGAATCTAAGTTGTTTCCAGATATTTAAGGGCGCTATTATTTTAGAGAAATAACTTAATCCAGTATTTCCTAAAACAATTGAACGCACCTCAAAGTTTATTCTCTCTTCCACTGTCTATGGTTTATAAAAAAACTTGACATGGTACACTTTTTATCCTAACCTAATAACTGAACTTGCACATAGTATTACCATGAGACTATTTTCTTCATCACAAAAATTTCAGTCTTCTTAGCCCGATCAGTATTTCTCCATTTATTTTCACGAATATTTAGATTCCCGATTTTTGAGGAACATCCGATTTTCTTCTTAAGTCAGTTGAAGATTGCAAGACGATAACTGGAGAGTTAAGTGAAGACGTTTGGAAAAATAGAGGAGATTAGATGCTTTAAGAGGTTTAACTGATTTCGTCACAACGTTCGCCCTCTACGGATCAGAGACATGGAATGTTGGAAAAGTGGACCGGCGAAGAAAAGACTTGGGAATACGGTGCTGGAGGCGAATTGTCAAGGCTGAATTGCCAGAAAAAGAGAGGAACAGGGAAGTATTTAGAAGGGGAGAAGAGGAAGTAAAATAAGTACAATGAATTAGTTTCAAAAATCAAGAGAAGAAAAAATTGACTGGAGGATTTCACAAGGAAGACCAACCGACAAATGCATAAGACAATTAACGTAAAACAGAGAAACTGTCAGCAGTTGAGGAATTGACACTGAACGGAAAATTGTAAGGCTGCAGTGAACCAATCTTATTAGAATAATATTGATGATGGATCGCAAAAATTCAGTAAAATTCTCCTCTAGTTGAAGGTGTTTTTTGGGAGTCCCTAACAGTTTACGTAATCGCGAAAACATCCATTTGTTTGTCCTAAATTACTCCCCTCATGTTTTCGTAACTTCCACCTCCCTTAATGCTGTCTAAACATTATACTATCTTCCGTCCTCCACCCCGCTTTAAATTTTCCCTTCTATCATGGCCTTCAACACCCAATACCTTACGATATTTCCTCATATTACTTTCTGCATCTGCATTTTTCGCACACCATATTTAAAACTTCATCCTTTGTCTTCCTCTCCCTCAGGCATATTTTCTCTATTATTCTCCACAGCTGAATCTCAAAACCATAAATTGAAAAGAAGATTATGTTCTATGCATCGTCACTCCCCAGCATTAAGTCTGCGACCTTGCTGAGCCGCAAACCAATCTCTTAAATAACAAGGAACTAACAAGAACCTGGATAGCCAATATACTCTTAAGCGAAGTCACGATATTGCCATACGACAATCTCCGATTAGTCGCAAGTAAGCACTCGAAGCAATTATCTGATGACAATACGAGAGCACACACCACCATCGCAAGAGTAAGGAAAGTACTTGGAAAGCATTAAGAGGCCAATGTTCGGATCCTTTCCATTGGGAAACGCCTCTGCTCCCTCAATTCCTTCGGCAAGGCTTATTTTATTCGCTCCGAGCCTCCCTTCACTCCCGTGTAAATGCGGAAAAGGGACTCGATCCCCCTTTGATCTGCAGACTGAGCAGAGCCACCTGCGGATCTTTCGTTGCCTTCTCGAGAAAAAAGGCCTGGCTCGGAGCTGTTTACTCCGTTCTCAAAGGAGCTCCGGGGGATTATAAAGAGTCCGTCCCCGGGTTCTTTCTCATGCCAATAGCCACTCTATGCCTTCTTTAAGTAAATGGCCCCTGGGTTCGCATGGGGAGGCGACTACGCGGGCGCATTAATGCTTTGTGTTGTCGTAAATAAATTACGTCAAATTCATTTTAAAGAAGGAAGGAATTTCATTAAATTGATAATAATACGCTAAAAATCTTTTCATTTCACCGAAAAGGAATTGATATCTTTTCAAATTTCTATTCATTCTGCGTAGATTTTTAAAATTACATGGAAAGACGTGAAATTTTAAAGGAACGCGAAGATTTAACTGTAAAAGCAACGCCCACATAAACTAAGCGAAATATTTGTTGACCCATTTTTTTATCTCCCCTGCATTATTTCGCTTTGAGAAACCTTTTCGGTTATTCCCAGCCTTGGCAATGCATCTGAGATTAACAGAATTCATTATTTACA
Source organism: Hetaerina americana (assembly GCF_022747635.1). Lineage (NCBI taxonomy): Eukaryota > Metazoa > Arthropoda > Insecta > Odonata > Calopterygidae > Hetaerina > Hetaerina americana. The sequence goes on along the minus strand of NW_027287205.1, from coordinate 77,223,112 downwards.
GCGGTGACTTAGTATTACAATTCAAATCACATTTTATACTTTGATGCTATGGCAAGAAGCAAAACACTTAGCTGCTTAACAAAATAATAATTTTGGAAATACTATAACTTTGTTTTATTATCATCATGGAGGAGTTCCACCGAGTTACGTCCAATATCACGGCAGATTTACGGTAGAAAATGTTAAAACACACCAACTTTTGACTGCATGTTTGACGGCAATGGTCGTAATTTTTGGAATCAAGTCTTTGAAAAGAGGAGCTCATTTTACGGACGAAATTATATCATCTCAACAAAAGTACTGAAGCAATCATTTCCACGTACTCTCGCATCCTCGCGATAACGCGATTATCACGTACTGGTTTGGAATTTTGGTTCCCGGGAGGGTTACCTTATGCAAAGTAATCGACTGCCTGTCTCAATGTCTAGTTCTACCTCGCGTATGAACTTTAGTCTTGCCGTCGAGGGTTTGTACGCCAGCGAGTTGACCCGGGGAAGCAAGAAGACCTCGGGCCTTGAGCAAAATAAATCTCATTACTGGAATCTATTTAAATATCATTGGCACCATTCGCTAAATACCGAAAAAGGGAACTTACTCGAGCTACAGATATGATTTTGTTTGTCACCCTCCCGTCAGCAAAGGCGATGGATGAAATTTCAAGTTCAAGACTACTCTGCTACTTCGCCAGATGGCACACGTTGAATGGCCTACATTGCGAGATTGGATCCAAGCACGCACACATCGCAGCTAGTCGTCAAAGTTATACCGTTTAGTAGGGTCCAGGTTCCAAATCCAGTTTGGTTGGTCCTTAAAAAAATCTTGTTCTTTTTAATGTACTCAACGACTAGTGATCGGAAAGACCAGTGCCTTGAGGATATATCGTTGACGTAAAAGATTTGAAAAAAAATGGCTTTTATTGAAGTTTTTATTTGTAAAATAACGTTCCAGGTATTCTGTGCCTCTCACCAACACCACAGTAATTAACCCTAATTAGTTTTATATGCAGGGCAGAGTTCGCTCAACATAATCCCTACGGCACGTGAAATTCATAAGAGAATAAGAAGGCCAGGAAGGTCTCGTGCCCTTAAAATCAAAAATCCTTGGTGAAGCTGCCTATATTCAACCGTAAATATGCGGAATTTGAATGCAATGATGATAGAAGACGACAGTAATTGCAATGATTCTCCGGCAAATGGGCAAAAAAGTGAAAGTTCTCATAAAAATTATCTAAAACGTATGTTAGAGATTCTTTGAGACCTTTTACAGATATAATGCAAATGATGATGAGGATGTGGAGTTAAGGGAACAGAGGTAAACTGGCCCACTCTCTTGGCACTTGGTCCCCACTGTGCCCCATGTACATGACCTAAGCCCACGTGAACTGCAGTAGTCTCATCGGCAGTCGTCGTTTAGCCGTTGACCTCCGTTGCTCAATGTCTCTCTCCGTCCCCACTCCCGCTCTGTGTGTGCCCAGCTTCAACTCTTGAGTCGCGCCACCGGGTCAGCATCGCAGAGAGTATTTGCATATTCAACGCAGGCGATGACAAGTGATCGTTCATGTTGAATTCCTGAGCTTCTGATAGTTCCTTTGGGGTATTACGGAAGAAATTAATCTTAAGAATCCTATGCACGAAAGGTGGTAAGATTTTTTTCATCGAAAGGCATTAGCTGGCGCAAACAGGAAGGGGGAACGAGTACGCGAGTCTCTCGACGGCTTGCAATTGGATTTTATATTCAGGCGAGGGCGACATACTGTGTACTAGTCGAGCAAGTAATGACAGACGACAATATTGCCGATAACAAATATAGCGAATAGAACATTGAGAAAAATCATCTTCAATTAGAGTACGTTAATTGAACATTAGGATGAACTCTTATAAACATTATAAGAGGGATGCAAAAATTTCAGGGTGTAAAAATCATTCGCCTTGACCGAAGGCGAATAATTTTTACACTCTGAAATTTTTACATTGAAATACATATTAGCGGATGACTACGTTAATAGTTACTGTTGCGGCATCTCCCGCAGTTTCTTTGGAATTTTATGATAAGTTGAGGCCTGCAGCTGTCAAATTGAGTTTATTGAAACAAATAAACATTCACGGAGAGAAGACCAGAAATTTTATACTGAATGAATCCTTGGATATAAAGGTGAAGTTTATTGTACACCACTTGTTCAACATTTGTATCACTGTTGGTACACAATGTTTTAGTACCAGCATTCTATAATTTGACGAAGGTAAATCTATTAGGACCTACCCTTAAAATGATAGTACCATTTTTAGTGATACCATGTGACAGAGATGAGGGAAAATATTCGGACGTTGCGTTCCCCTTAAATTGCTCCTCGCAGCCTCAGAAATTCCGCGCACCATTAGCGAGTTACGCACTGCTTTCGAAGGGAGGCTCCAATTCTTGAACGCCAGATGGGAGTACAATTCGTCACTTCTATGATGTACTGGTGGTCAAAGTCAATACTTAAAATTATGGTTAAGTGATTCCCGATGCTTCCTCCTCTGGATCATCAAAAAACATCTGTCGGTGCGATAGACTCCCCTTCTGCCATACCTGTTGAATGTTTCCGGTCTAACGGGATCTGGAACGTGGAAACACGTCTGGAATCTCCAACACTGAATTAACTGAGAGAATTGGAATTGTAATGGGAAAGAGACACGCGTACAGATACTATATATCCTTCAAAAATGTCCTTCAGTACGTATTCGTCGAGATATTTTATTTACATTCCATTCAGCAGTTTGATGCTGTCAGAACTATGCCTTCAAACACATCAAGACCGTTTTACATAGAGGAACCACGGAGAAAACACGATCCTGTCGTATTCTCATCACGAAATCACATGGCTCAATGCAGTAACTTTCAAGAGCTAAAAGTCATGCGCACGATCAAATGATTAAAGTGAGGTCATAATGCCCCAATTATTATATCCAACTTAGACTATTTAAAAATACAAGTTTCTCAAAACTCCTCCAATAGACGCAGATTCAAACTTATTCCGGTACACAAATAACTACATTTCAACTAGCAAAACAGAGATTGAAAGTGTATTAGCTAATTAGCAAAGATACAAATAGTCGGTCATCAACGTGGGCTCCGATAATGTCGACAATCACAAGTCATTTTTCAAAGCAACGGCGATTATGTGCACCGAAGTAGCCTCTAGCGCAAGGCTTTTCAAGAAGCTTTCCTATTGATGAACGCCAGGGAAGATAAAATTGAAATAAATGGATTACTCACTGGCCAATTTCAATGCCAATTAGAGCTCTCGTAAAAGCAATCATTTATGTTGCGCTTAATTTTATCGAAAGCAGTCGTTTAAAGAATAGACAGTGCTTATCATAAATTAAAGCATATCATTGAAATGATTTAAAGTCAGTGCAATCAAGGCCCGTGTCTCAGCTCGATGCTCATATACGACCCTCCCTTGCAAGCAGCTACAAGCATACATGTACATGCATGCAAAAAACTTTTACATCAAAATGGACCAGCATGTTTCTATCATACTGAAAATTAGCAGGGCATCGTAACATGTTCCATCTGGCTCGCCACTAAATAATTGCTGCATCGCCCGAACAAAGTTAGGTCCGCAAAATAATGTTTTTTATTGATTTTTTCCTTGTTTTACCATAATTCTCTGAATGCTTACCAGCTTAGGCACGAGAAGCAAAATTTTCCGTGGAAAAGGACTAGTACCACATCAACATCCATCACTCTACACGAAATTCCGAACTACTCGCTGGTCTGAGACGGATGCTCCCAATCCCTCTTTTTTCTGCATTCCTCGACCGATTTCCAAAAGTCAGAAAGGATGAATTCACATCTAATTAGAATAACTGGGATACTAGCCAGCAAGAGGCTCAGATTGCATTTAATATCCAACAAAGTGAAAAAAAACCATTAAATGAGCCCTCCGAGGTAATTTGAAACTGTACGAGTGTAAGACACAAAAGGCGACGCCGAAACAAAAAGGGAAAAGTAATCCTACTTATTTGCAATAGTTGATACAGAATTTTGTGGCAAAAAGTGGCGCAAGACATGAGCGCTAGAATGAAATTTGACTAAATGTTACGATAATTATCAGGAGGAAGGGTATATCATCCAAAACCCACACTATTCAAGTTTTCAGGAACAAGTTTGCAGTGTTACCACGTTATTGGAAGAATTAGGATGGGGACCACTAGTTGAACGTGGGCTTATATAGAGGTTAAATTTACCACGTATATTTGAGGCAGGTTTCTTGTCTACAGATGTTAAAGCATATTACAGGTCCTGACTTACTACGGTAGATAGATCATCAACGTAAAATCAGGGATATAAAAAGGATAACGGCTTTGATAGTCGCTTTGTCCTGGTGAGATTAGAGATTAAAATAGATATGACCGTAGGCGTGAAGGAGATAATTAGAATTGGTAGTGTATATATTTTACCAATATCCTGTTTGTTTTTTTAATTAATAGACCCATATTTTTAACAGATCTACAACATAATTTGAAGGTACGTATCCTGCGAATGACTATAGCTACATTTACGTACTTTTTTCGTGTGGTTGACCGGTATCGAGTGCATGATCAAACTAATATTTGTGTAGGTGAGACGATTTGGATTGTGCATGCATGGCTGGTGACCTAACGCCCCCCGCCACGCGCCATTGCAGCGGCTTGCGGGGTATTGTGAGGATATAGATTAATCAAGTAAGTACATTCAAAACGATAATATTATTCTATGCTTGAGTTGGAGATATTTGAAGTGTGAGTGTGGCGAAAAATTTAGGAAATAAGTTCATGGCGAGGTAGATAAACACCGAGGTTTTAAAATAGGGTGGACGAAGCTTGGAAGTTACTAGGGGAAATCCGAAAAGCGGAGAAAGTATATGGAGGAAATAATGAAAGGTGTCATGCCGAAGGCCGCAATGGAAGGGAGAATGTTGAGTAAGCGGAGTGGAGGAAGTAATGGCATTAGGTTTTACGTAGCATTAAGGCAGACGGAAGTCTACGAAGAAATAGAGGAACAAAGAGTATGGTGAGTAAAGATAAATTTCTCTAGATACTTAGGTTTTGTTCGTTACGAATATTTACATTTATCTTTTAAATATGTAGATTATTTTGAATGGAATGGAAGAAACATTTCTTTTTATCTAAAGTCGAGGTTTTCTTTGGTGCAAAATGATTACTCGGAAAAATTCTTCGTGGCGAGGGCAAGAGTAGATTGGAGAATTTGGAGATGTGGGCGCCAAAAGAAACTGAAACATTGTTTCTAAAGCCAAAAATTAGTGGCAGCTATGAGATAAGAGAGGAGGTTGTTTGGAGTAAATTTAAGCAGGCAGGCGAAGTGGCTGAGGAGCAAACTGCGGAGTCTGATTGGAGAGTAGGCGATTGTGACAGACGTCAGAAGGTCGGGTAAGCGAGGTAGAGGAGGGAAGAGAGAGACATATTTGACGAAATGAAGGAATGTAGGATGCATTTAGTACGGAGTTCAAGAATGATTTATTATCGAGTGATTTCGCGACATTCAACCTTGTAGTATCGGAAGAAGAAATGTAAGATTATCATAGTAGGTGAATGATCACTGATACGATTCAATATCTCATTGCTTTCAGATAAATGGTAAGGCTTTATCAATTGAAAATCTTGAGTACTCTTTTTGGCAGTAACAACATTTTGGTGGGATCCACATTCCCTTATGTGAGTGTTTACTAATTTTAGAGATTTCTTTATTATAGAGAGATTTCTTTATTTTAGAGATTTCTTTATTAGTTTATTTCCATTCCATTCTGTTTTCGGCAGTTTTAGGTCCCCAGGAATTCATAAATAAGGGCAAAGTTATTGGAAAAAATTACCTGGAGACTTTTGAAACCTTTTTCTGGAAATGTGAGGATCTTTAAGAGGAGATTTTAAAAGTACTTGGAATATTTTTTTCTAATGTTTTCATTTGGTTATTACCTGGCCTTCTCCAAATAACTTGGTCTTACTGTATTTGATGAGACTAAATTTTAATTTTTGGTTTTAATCGTAAATTTTTAATGTTGATTGTACCTTGCGTAGCATTATTTAATCCTTCAGTGAACCACAAACCTACTCCGATCTGCAAACTCCTGATGATTTAGTAAAATATAATAATAAACCATTATTCCACGTCGCTTGGAATTTGGTTCTATGAGGCGCGAGTATAGAAAAACACGCGCATCGCTTATTCACACCTCAGGCGGAGGGCAGTCCATTTCCTTGCCCGCTATCGATAACGGCCGTTGATGTCCGCCAGAGTAGGAGGGGAGGGAGATGACAATCGATTTCAATTTTTCAAAGACACGGATTCGAGGCTGCCCGAGACAGATATCGAACCAATCCCTCTCCACTTAACCCCCCGCTCCCCCCGACACCCCTACCCTCCCAACCTTGAGTACCTAAACACCCTCCCAACCGACGCTAATTCAACCTAATGATGAAATAGGGATTGCGAGGGTCCCATAGGCACCGCTGGTAACTGGATTAGGTTCCCGCCAACTTGACTATCAATATATATTTGAAGCTAGCCCACGGATAGTGCGCATTCTGATGGCGCAGCCATCTGAAGGTAAGAAATAAAAAGAACTTATTTGCATTGCATAAATTTCCTGCTGGCTCGAGCCGGATTTCTAAAAGTCATGCCACCTCTAGTGTATGCGAAGATTCATACAATTTTTCTTTTTTCTCTTCCATAATGGTGAACTGTGACCTAATTCTGACCACCACATCTGACGGTATTTTGCTTATATCGAATGTTCTCGTGTACATTGGGCGTGATGACGCGTAAGTCAGGGATGTAATTAATCTGAAATATTTCAAGGCTGATACTGGTACATTCGCATCGATAAAAAATCGGCAATTCAGTCTCTACTCCCTTGGTGGAGATAATCTCGAAATTCTGTATCGGTAACGGGGCAAGTTTTAATCATTTCTGTCTCGCTAGATGCCATTCGATTTAATTTCTGATAGTTTCCGTCAATATGACGTTCTACATTTTATCCATATATATATTCATATCTTCGTAAAGAAGTTTGGATTCATAAAAAGGATACTCTGTAATAGTAATGAGTGGATCAAGGAGCTTTGTTATTTCACATTATTTCGGCCCCACCTTGAGTATGCTGCGTTTGTATGTGTGTATCCTCACGAAGTAGACAATGTTGGAACTGGGTCGAGTGCAACGTAGCACAGCTAGGATTTTGAAAAGTTGTTATGAGTTAGTTAGCAGTGTCACGACACTATTGAAGGAATTGAAATGGATCCCACTAGTTGACTGTAGATCTAAATGCAAGTTAAGTTTACTGCGTAAATTTGAGGAAGGTTACTTATCTGTGGATGTTGAAGACATATTACTGGCCCCAGCTTACTATGCCGGATCAGTCCACGCACGTAAAATAAGGGAGATAAATAGTAGAAAAAATGGATTCAAAATATTTTACCTCGTACCATTAGATATCAGAATAGATATGACAACAATCACGTAGGATATAATTAGAATTGGTGGTGCATATGTTTTGTCAATGTTTGGCATATTCTTTCCTGCCAGTTATATTTTTATCTAGTAGAACTTTCTTTTTAAAAGTTTTAAATCATGATTTGAATATATATATATCTATATATCTATCTATATATCTATCTATATATCTATCTATATATCTATCTATATATCTATCTATATATCTATCTATATATCTATCTATATATCTATCTATATATCTATATATATATCTATATATATATCTATATATATATCTATATATATATCTATATATATATCTATATATATATCTATATATCTATATATCTATATATCTATATATCTATATCTGTTTCTGTATATATGAGTATTTATTCGCCGTTTGGCGGGATTTCGTGTTTGAATGTGTATATATATATATACATATATATATCGTATTATTGAAGATTGTTGCATTTAAGTACCCTATTTTGTGTGGTTAACATTTTTCGAGTGCATTATGAAACTAATGTTTGCGTAGAGGTGACATGGTTGGCATTGTGCATGTACTGTTGGTTAGGCACACACCCTTTCTGCGGCTTGTGGGGTATTGTCTAGATGTAGGTACATATAGTTCAGAGACTTTCGGCTATTTGTTCTTCCCAACTCGTCACCTAGTATTCCCAGCGTAGGTACCACTGCATGGAATTATGCAGAGAATTAGACACTCTTACCATGGTGATAAAATCTAGTTTCTTGCCCTCGGCACCAACTCAGGCATACAAATGTATCTACAGCACAGGCTATGTACAACGCGCACTAACATATGCGAACCTTATGCCTAATAGAAATACTGAAAATGGCACTATGGATATTAACTTCGTAAAACCTCTTCTGTACTCTTTAGTATATATGTGACATACGCATGATACGTGTAACGTGCCGAGAGGCCTACTGACTGAAGGCGTCCGTAATATTGTTCACGCATTCCTCTGCGTACAGTGATCGAAACAATTCCTCGTCGTAAGCTCCGTATTACGTGACTTTCCGACTGGCAGGAAAAGCGGTTTTTTTTGGGAAGAAACGTTAATGGGCGCCTTTAAGAGAGGCATCGTCGGCGCCACGCGGAGATGCGTGCGCCAATATCAGCGGCGAGAAGGAAGCGATCGAGCGCGGGAGGTGGTGGGGGGAGAGGGTTGGGGAAACCTCGACCTTGCAATCCCGCCGGCCATCGGAACGCCCAAGATTTCCCGACCAGGAAGGTAGTCGTCTCCCACGCCCGATGTCAAATCCCAAAGCAACAAAAGAGGTGACTCAGAGGTGAGATGAGAGGTCAGGTGACGAAAGTCATGTTTCAAGGGTAGAGTTGGAGTTCCCCGTGGGCTTCGCAAGCAAGCTGCAGGCGACGAACTGCAGGAACACCTGGAACTATGTTTTGGAGAGGTACCAGGCGTAACTTGGCGGAAATGAATGAAAATAATAGACAATATGGTATTTCTCCACTGTTCTTTGAATACATAATGTACATGAGATGCGAAGAGGACAAGCGAGACTTTAATTGACTCTTAGCAAGAATCAAAACAAATCGGTTCGACAAGGGCAAATTTTTTTAATTATTTGTTTTCAATATTTAGACCTTTATTCCCCTCTCCCTTCTATATGAATTATTTTTTGTTTATTTATCAAAACATTTTTGCTTTATTGCGCTTAGGTTATTTTTCAACCTGAAGGGTCGATTTTTAAATATACGTAATATCGCGCCGACGAGAGAGACATTGATTGGCGTGGTGCAGGCTACAGAAAAGGTTGCAACTTGAAATCGTGACCCTCTGTCATCATTAGATGTTCTGTCACAATCCACCCCGAACCATGGTGTGGTTGGAACTTTAAATATCGCGTAATTACGTCACAGATATGAAGTGGGTACTGCCGGAAGCCAAATGGGAAAATCCCCAAGACAGGTCGTTATTCATCTTCACGAAGATTCATGATAAACCAGTAAGGAGAGTGGCAGGGAAAATTACGACAGCAGGGCGAGCTCTCACTGTCATTCTTCAATAGCTTTGAGTAGCTTGAGCTTTCAGCCGAGCTGCGCCTAGTATTTCCCGATTCATTCTCAAAATCCAATGATGTCGCGATTGTCGTTGAAGGAATGAAAACGCGGACAAAATTCGGTTCAGAAAATCAAGAAGCACACATTTATCACGAACAAAAAAGTGTTACAACAACTTCTCAGCCGATTGCACTTCTTAATTATTACGAGAGCGTATCTGGTGAGGGCGTTACGTATTTGAAAGAGGCCCCCCGTTTCCTAACTTCCCATAATTCTCATATTTTCTTACGGAAAGCATTTTTTTAAATCCGAGTGAAAAATTAGGCAAATGCAGGATGAACAGCAATTAATAGTATGGGTCGCATGAAATAATAATAGCCAAATCAATGCCAGTAGGCCTGTTAAATATAACAGAAAAAGTTACGGCCTACAAGCTCAAAAACGAGCGTCTACAATAGTAGTGTTAATATAGTACGATGGAAATACGAGTAAGAATAGCTCCAATGTAGTCTTCATGATGGAGGAATGCAATTGTTTTAATTTCAGAATTTAATAAAAATTGCCACTTATACTGCTTAGACCATTTTACAGATGACATTTCAAAGAAGTTTGATCCAATAGAAAATTTGATGAAGGGCACAGAACTTAAAAACAAACATTGGCCATTCTGGTGGTTCTCCAAATAATTGTCACATCATTTAAACTGGTAAATATTTATTATTAGTAACTGGATTAATTGAAATCGACCGCAAATAAATAGAATAGATTGGGGAATCACAACATTTTCCAGCCTTTTACACATGGAAGGAAATTCTCAGAGTGAAGTCTTTCAATTGAAAAATTTGCGTGCGCAATAACACCAATATAAAAAAACTGGAAATGTCACAGGCTTGTGGAAAATGCTTCACACGCAGGCATATGATGTATAAAATCAACTGTAATAAAGAATAAGATTATATTAAAATTATTTGATATTATAATTACTATTTAATCGTCCAACTTGCTAATGTCACACATTTCCACATTTCATAGAAATGGTAAAATGAGCATCGCTTTTTTACATCCATTATGTCCTTATAAGAACGGAAACATTTTTGCTAGCTTCAAATAACTGCATTAAATGCCGGAAGAGTTGCTTTAACGGAAGCGCCCCCTAATGGGCATTGAATTTCAGGAATTTCCAAGCATTAAATCATTCTTGGGGACCGGAACTCTATTTATAAGGAAAACACCTTTCGGGTTAAACGCTGGTGCACACCCCGGTGACTGTGTCGCTACGCGCTTCACTACGATTACTTGTGACATTGGTTGCACGGTAGGTCGTCATTATATAGTATCTACTAACTTTAAGCAGCACCCCAAAATTCATAGCGAAAGATGACGTCTAAGTAACTTGTTTGCGCACTCGGCCAGGAAGCGAGGAATCCGGGTTCGAGTCCCGGTCGAGGCGAATCGTTTTTGTGCCGTAAAATTCCTGCATGTCTACTTTGATTTACGACGGAAGTAGAGAACATTAGAATATTGGCACTTGAAAATTGGTTCCACTTGAAAAATTTGTCGATTATGAAAATAGTATTAAAAACCTCCCCAATTAGTTATTTATCCAGAACTTCTCAAATAGTTCTACAAAAGCGGGGATTGTGAGGGATGCGAACTACCGGAACATTTAAACATAGAATACATACTTGTATTAAATATTAAGTGTGGAAGCTTATGGCACGAGATACGGTAACGAGCAGAATCACGCACAGAAATGATATACGACTGCTTTAACAAATATGTATGACAAACTCAATAAATGATTTAATATCAAGTGCTAAGAAGAAGGGAATCCTAAAGAATAAGAAAATAGTGGCAAGAATAAGATTAACCAGGAAAAAGGAAGAACTCAGGTTAAGGTGACAAATTAAAGACAATTGTACTAGGAGAGTTGTAAAGAAGAAAAACTTGGGTATCAAACGATGCCCAAAGATGATATATAAATAAGAATTTGCGTACTATAGAAGACAATATACTACAACTATAAACACACAGTTTTGACATTAAGAAATGATAATAACCAATATATTAAGCAAAAAGTATAAACCATAAGTAATACGTGTGGAAAACAAACAGCAAAAAATGTCAAATAAGCAGCCATGTGATCAGTGTAAAAAAATGCACGTAGAATCATTTAAACGACAGCAAACATATAGTTGATGTAGAGCAAATAACTCTTAATCAAAATGTGACAGATATCAAAGCAACACTGATAAAAATAGTATAGTTGATGTATTCGTAGACTTAAAAGAGGGGTAAGCATATGCGGGAACCCTCAATATTTATACGATTAGTATTGTACGCTATATTTGCAATTAACCGGTACATTCCTTAAATTAACCATGAAAAATTAAAAAAACTGATCAAATACATTAGCAAGCAGATTGTTAAAACCAGTGGCATCACTTGAGAATACACCAAGTAAACGAGGTCCCAAATTTCCCAGAACAAAGCCAGGGAACATGGACAAAAACACCTACAACTCTCGTAACTTGCCAATCTAACTCATTGTATTTGTACTTGTACATGGCATCGACATTGTTTGCATTTGAGTGTACCTACCTGTCCACTCATCCCTTCCCGTTTTCTTACCCGCTTACCCTAAGTCCTCGTTATGTCACAACCTTCAACATTCCAATGTTTCTCAAGCCATCTCCCGATTTCTTAGAATTCACCCTTCAACTTTCTCTCTTCTTCACATCGCTTAAAACGTTTTCCTTTTTATCCCTTTTTCAAGTTTATTTTCTTTATCATTCTCCACATTCCCTAAATATTTCACGATAATTTTGTCTCGTCTCTTTCCCCAAACGCGCAAAGGGTGGTGGCGTCACGTACCCTCTCTTTCATGACTCCCAACGTACTCCAAAAGAGATTTCCCTCCATAACACAAGTTGTGACCGCTCGCATCGCTTCGCAGTCACCAGGATTCGTCGTATCGCCAAAATTATCATTGCTGGAGGGCAAAATTCGGAGAGCTGATACGGGCTCCTCATTACCAATCGTCTCGACAGTCATCGGACTACGTGCGCATGGTATGTCCCCCTGCCACACACCTTGTTGATGCACGGTTCCCCATGAAAAATTGTTGCCCTACCAACCTCCAGAACAAAAGTCTTTACTCATCTTTCCCTTGTAAAGAGTACTCCGCTGCCTGCCTGCTGTGGCGTGTAACATTCCCTACCTATGTCTTTGGGGGCGGAGACCATGAGTTTAATGTTCATGTGATAGTAGAAGTTCCCCTTCTTGCTTTTCAATTCTATTTTGCACGCCATTAGATAGATTGTTTACCATATTTGTAGGTGTATATGTATATTAGCTGATAGTGTATGTACTTGCATGCGTGTAAGTTAAAAGGTTAATGCACGAATTTATACGCCTTCAGGGTGTAGGTTTGCGCATGAATGTTGGTTTAGCATAAGGTTTTATTCTATTTTACGGGTGGGGACCTAACGCCCCCCGTCACACGTTCTTGCGACGGCCTGCGGGGTATTATGTAGATGAAATCCAACTCCATGATCTATTACTTCGCAAACCAAATTCTAATACTCAAGCTCTCTTTACCATGTCAATTTTCGGGCAAAGGTTGCCGAAATAAATAACCCCATTAATACTCTCTTCCATCTTAATACTCGACTCAAAATTTCTGTTTCCTATGAATCTCATTTGGTGTTAGACAGGACTGACGATTTAGTAGCACATTATCAAATAAAATCGAACTGCAGTCATCTGATTCGGCCCGCTGATTGGCTGGAGGATGAGGACTCTTTCAAATTCTCACCCTCCAATAAATTGCACAAAATAATTGGACATGGAGCACGTCGAGTTATCCATATATAATACTAGCAAAATTTTAATTAGTACCGTAATTCTACCGAATGAACAGGCACCTCACTTGGGTTCCAATTCATCATTAGGTCTTGCCGAACTCTCAGACACGGCAGATTGATTTCTGCTGAAAATAAATGCTGAACGAATAATCAGTGGAATGACGAGCTCCGAAAGAAATCCACAAACTGGGGACCGATGGAGAAGAGAAACATTTTAGGGACTGAACGCCCTCCTACTTTCTTATCCCATGCTCGTAATCGTTACGCAATAACGAGCGTTGAGTCTACCGACTCTCGCCCGAAGATGCCCCCACCCGAGCGGAACTCCCTGCGCTGACTTTCAGATATCCACTTCCCACAAATCTTCCCGTCGTTGAACAGTCACCGAGACATCGCGCAATAGCTTCCTCTTACCCTTTCAAAATGGACAATTTTCTCAAAGCAATCCCAGCGTGCCCTCCGTCTGGAGTTCAATGGTACACAGTCGAAAAATGAGTTAACCTCCACGTTCCTTTTATTTGATCGACGGCATTCCAAGCGCCCAAGGTCATCGAGGGCTACGGGAATATGGATATAAAAGTTCTCCGAGTCCCTTTTTGGTTTCCTGAGATTCGAATAATATCCGATTTTTAAACGAGGAAATAGTTGAATATTTTTACGACAAATCTTAATGACGTTTTCATTGAGTTTGTGATGTGTTTGAACACCAGCATAGGAATTGCTTAAGTAACTGGTCCAAAAGCCATGATTCGGTTTGTAGCAGCAACCATCCTCGCATCACTATCCCTTGCCAATCTGCAAATAGCTTTTATAGTCCTTTACATTGGAATTGTCCATTACGTACTTCTCTTAGTTCATCCTAGGCCTCCATGTTTAATTCCTCCTCACAGCGTTTCCTTCAGCCATGACCTTAAGGAAACTACCGTACCGTAGGATAAGTCCAATCAATGTATCTCCTTAAGAGTGTCCTCTATCGGGTTCACTATCAACCCACTCTTCGAAGTAAGTTGCTTTTATTATAATGTAGAATTACTGAAAAAATAGAATATGTGGCAGGCACTTGCAGGGAGAAGAGGGGAGCGAACACATTATGGCGTGATAATTAACCGACGACTCTATTCGAAGAAGACCAATGAAGAATTGTGAGAGGAAAGTGAGGGATGATGTCAACTCAACGGAATAAGAAGGGATGGAAAGGTAGTGGAAGGATCTCTGGGGATTACGTTGGTCGTTTAAAAGACAATCTAGGCAAAAGAATACTAAAGGAAATAAAAAATAATTGATACAAATGTTTCTTCAACTAATCGCCCAGCGTAATCAGGTTCCATCCTCTACGGAAGCGGTTAGATCAACACCTAGTGAAGACTCATCGCAAACGCTCTCTTAAGCAATTACTTCATTTCACGAAACAGGGAAACAAATCATGCTAAAAATATTACATCAAATTATGTGAAGACTCAACGCAAGCACTTTTTTAAAACTATTACTTCATTTTACCGATTTAGAAAAAATTTTAGAAATTCATTTCAAATTAGTTCTCGTGCTTCTGAGCACCGTCTTTTACTTGAATGAAACCTCCTTTCACAAGATGGCGTAACTTCGAGAAGAAACATACATTTCATATAATTTCTCCCTGGAGACTTTCGCACAATTCTTTCGCGCAACTAATGCGCAAAAGAATCAGCGTTAAAAAATTGGCCCCCAAATTGGAAATAAACGGATATGGCCGGATGCACCGGGACAAACAATGCTTTCTCTCGGCAGCAGTCAGAACCCGTCACTTACCAATGTGGTCATAGAAGTTGACGGGGCCCGGGGAACAACCGAGTTTTCCGACGCTAGCAATTAAGGCAGTGAGCTAACAAGTTCGGCTTAAGTGTTGCAATACGTTGGACGCCTATGCTATCACTCCCATCTCGAAAGGGTCCCTCGCGAATGAAGCCAAGGAGGCAGTCTTGCATGAAGCATGCTTTCAATACCACACTAGATAATGTCAAGCGGAGCGTAGCGAGGGTGTGTGCCCCCGTCTAAAAGTCGAACGGATTCCGACGTTTTGTTTTTACTGTCCACCCAACTCGAGTATGATTGCAGGGTGAACGAAATTTAACCAAGCAAATAATTCTTGAAAAACGTGCGCCACAGCTGGTCATCTTACGTTAGTTTAAGTTACTTATGAGTTGGACATTTTTTTCATGCTTCCATAAGGAACATTTCTTTGAAAAATAATGATGTTAATCCCGATAGTTATTTTATAGTGTACAAAATCTTTTACGTAATTTGCTACAATATTTAATTGTTACAATCATAACATAAAAAGGTCTTTTTGATCTCCGTTTAATGTTGCGGACCAGTATTTTGATTTCAGGTAACAATTTAAACAAGAAAAGGGAATAGGTAAAACACTTGAAATTTCCACAAAAACTTGATTAATATGCATCCAGATTTCGACTACTTGAGCCAACTTTATGTGGAAATACACTACATTTGTCCCATCAATACCTTTTTCTGGCCATGGTTCAGGGGGAACGGGTTAGATAGGACCAACAAGAGTGGAAATTACAGGAGCTTTGTCAATTCCTTTTCCAATATGAAAGGTTCCCACAAGGTAAGAGCAGCGACTTTTAGATTAATAAGTCATATTTTTTCCAACATAGCAATAAATAAGATAGACTGAGTAATAGTTCATCCATTAATAATTTCCGATTTCCAAACTGAAACTCAAAATTAAAAATATATTTTTAAACAATTTCGATTCAACCTCTTGACGACAATCTTTAGGGCCCCGTATGACTTAAGAGTCGAGTGGTCCTTCCCAAGACGTTTTCTCATTAAAGTGTTCGATTCATGAGCGCAGTAATTATATTTTGTAATAGTGCCTGAAGAGCCATTTCACCATCTAATTTACTTTGGCGATAGACCTACTACTCAAAAGGTACACGACACCAGCTTTATATCATTTATGCTGCGTTCATGGAATCATATCGGAACGAAGATATCCATTAGCCAGATCGATGTTTCAAGAGCCATTATTATTAATAATTACGCCGATGGATATAAAGGGCTATTCAGCATTTTAAATGTGTTCATTTTTTATTGGAGATAATAATCTTACAATGTAACTGCTTGCAAGATGTTAAACTTTCTCTTAAGACACTACGGAAATAAAAAAAACATCTAAAAACCGAGCGGGTGCGCTTGTAACGTAAGGACAAACGTGATCTCACTAATGTTCTCGGGAGAGTAATCCCTCTCAGGCTACTCCCGCTCATAGCCGTAAGCTGAGGCTCTCTCTTTTTCCTTCTTAAGCTCAAAATTTGTCAGCGAGTCATTACTGCTGGGATTTGTGCGAATAAGACTGCGACGCACGAACTGCATTCTCTGGATTTAAGGTCCCATGCGTCTAGAAGGGCACGCGGGCAACGTTATAACCGCACAGTGAGCTTGCGTCGTCAGATTAACTTGCCAAGTTTTACGCTTCGGCACGAAGTTATTAGCCTAAAATAAACCTGGTTACACCTGATATTTCACCAGATTCTCTTGAAAATCAAGAGCCTTAAATAATTGTGAGTCAAAAGAAACTGCTCTTAATTGAGTAGTCCCCTTCCCCGTTCTCCCACATAAAAGCTCCCGCGCATCCAGTTGGTTCAACAAACCAATAACACATGCCAGCCTTTTTTTAATTCAAATTCGTGACGACAGTCGGCAACTAAAAAACAATTGTCCAAGAGAATGAATGAATGAAAGTTTAAGGCAACAATTCAATGTGTCATGCAAAGTCAGATATTTCATTTGCGAATGAGAACAAGGCCGTCTCTTGGCGGCCTCCCTTGCAAGCAACAGTGGAGTGAACGGGAGCAGGGTTAAAAGCAAACTAAAACAAAATGTGAAAATTCGGAAGAATCTTTTGGAACATTAGCTTGAAAAAGTGGATACTCACCTGGTGTCTGAGCAACTGAAGCTTGAAATCCAAAAAATACGACCCAGTTAAATTTTAGCAATCATATGTTCAATGGCTTTATTATTACGGTAAATACATTACGTGTTTTACATATTAAAAAGTTAAAATCAATTGAGAAAGTGCATGCCATTAACTGTCAACCATGGCGACACGTCTACTCAAGGTACGAAAAATTTCTTGCAAAAAAATATCCGCGTCTGACGAAGAAAGCTAGATGATCTTAACCTGCAATGCTTGAACAGCCTTAGTTGATTTTAAGTTCCATGGCCAATGCATTAACCCTTAATTTACATGACCGCCAATCAAAGCATTTAGAAAGTCCAAATGGTTAACGCCTTCATTGAGTACCGGAAAGCGGAGAGGAATATATATGTATATGTAAAAACCATAAGCAGAGTAATCAACCCGAAGGTCGGTTTGGTAGGTGTGATATATATATATATATATATATCTATATATATCTATATATATCACCTATATACACCACCTTCAAGAGAGACTTGAAGAAGGCCTCTGAGAGGGCCGAAAGCTCGAATAATTTACCGTGTGAGTGTTCTTTTAAATGTGTCTATTCTTTTCTATTTGTGTTATATTGTGTCAGCCCATTATATATATATATATATATATATATATATATATATATATATATATATATATATATATCACAAACAGGTATACGTCGGCATATATTGAAAATGCAACCGGCAGGCCGAACGTAGAACAATACACACCTACTTCGAGAAAGTTAAAAGGAAATCAGCTCAATGCAACGTAATAATTTCAATGCAACGTAATCAGTTCAAGTTGCTCACCTTCAACTATCAAGAAAACCGTAGCCGCATGCCTAAGTTGAAATAGTGTTATATAACGTGAGTAATGAAAGAGAAGAATTTTTGACCCAGTAATAGAATCAACTGCTATGATTATATTTTGCTTGTCTCCGACAGACGTTCCTGATTGAACTGAAACAATAGTCCGCGCTTAAACCGTTCAAATGAATGCGTTTAGTGCCTACTTCTGGAGATAAATTTTAACTGCAAAAATTCTCAATTAAAAGGCTCACTATCTTCACTCAAAGTATAGATTTGCGCACCAAATGATGAATCGCGAGCATTTGCAACAATTTGTGTCTGCGACATGCAACAAAAATGAACATAGCTTATGACATTCCCTGACAAATTGAGTTTCTCTGAGAAAAATTGTCGGATCCTATTTACTAGACGGAGAAAGTTAACGTAAATATAGAGCAAACATCAATTACACACACAGCGGGTTTAGTATTTGGCCTGCAACATTAACATTTTGGATCTCAGAAGAATAGTTACGGGAATCAAATTTACCGTTACTATGGATTAGAGCACGGTATCTTAACTTCCGGCAAAAATATATTCTGTATTCGTTCGAAAAAGAATGCTTCCAAAGTTGAGGTATGCCATTGCAAGGATCAGT
Source organism: Hetaerina americana (assembly GCF_022747635.1). Taxonomy (NCBI): domain Eukaryota; kingdom Metazoa; phylum Arthropoda; class Insecta; order Odonata; family Calopterygidae; genus Hetaerina; species Hetaerina americana. The sequence goes on along the minus strand of NW_027287205.1, from coordinate 77,204,310 downwards.
GGTATTGATTTTAACTTTCAATTCAATGACGAGATGATTAGGGGAATACTTAGCAATCCAAAAACCACGGAATACCTGGACGAAAGGGTCTCTGCGAGCCATCTTAAGTATCATTTTCTTCGCTTTGGCTTTCTAGTTATTGAGTAGCCATTTTAAAACTTTCATTTGGCAGATTTTATTAAGTTTACCTGGACCCGGTTTCTCAAGAGTCACGGGAAATAACCACAGTGCGCAAAAAGGTAAGAAACAGGTTTAAAGCGTTTCATTCCTCCCAACCCATCGACAAATAATGTGAAAGGAAAGTACCCTTTCAACGAGACACTACATTTAACGCCCCTGAATCCCGAACCACTGTGCAGGTCAACGTCCGCACAATGTAGAGTATCCCAAGATAGAATATCAAACCTGAACCGAGAAAAAGTTGGAAAGAAAATAATTAAGAATTAATGAAGCAAAACAACATGTTCGAAATTTTAAGGCAATCCGAAGTTACTTCGCGGGCTGCACATAAAAATCATCCCTTCCGAGCTTCTCTTAAGTGACCATGAGACCAGAGTGTCACGACGCCTCCCTATGCCATTGAACGGAGGTAAGAATCAGACGTCCTCCAGACGAAAAGTCAGGTTGCAGAAATCCCCGTGTATCGCAAATATGATAGTAGGAGGTTTGCCACTGCTTCGAGATGAAGTCAACCTGTCAAGTGGAAGAAGCGCATTTGCGTGTATCAGCGCGTAAGGCATTATCACTTTTTTTAACCGACGAGTGGCCTTAACTGCTAATTCAGGACTGTTTTCAAAAGCGAAGAATACCGCAATATGTTGGCGCCACCAAAAATGTCATCCTTTTACTCCTCATAGCTGGAGGGGTTCGTATCTCAATCTCTCTTATGCTTTGTCAGCTTCTGAGAGTTCAAATATTTGACAAATCTAGCTGATCAACTTTAAACTTAAGATCTACCTTGATTTTCTAGGCCTCTACTTCTTAACACTGGCTCCACAATACTCGCACCCATGAATTTGCCTTTCGATTGAAATTAGCCCTCTGCCTTAGTTTTTCATGAGACCTTCAGTAAAAACAAGCTAATCACAGGGGCGACTGGACTTTTCCCTTGAAAAATATTCCGAGTGCCAAAATCTAAAGGAAAACATGATTGTCTCCAAGAGGGAAAGTATACCTTACCCGCACTCAATTTACCTTCGTTATCATTTTTTTTAATCACTGTTTGGCACCGGATAATAAATTTACTGCCCTAAATAGCGAGGCAAGAGTAAAATGGAAAGTGAGCAGAGAGGGAATGAAACGAAATCCACATTGCAGTATGTGTACTGACCTTCGAGGGACTGGTCGTAACCCTTTGTGAAGAACAGCATGGCCTTCGCTGCCCTCTCCGGCGTCTTGACGAGGCCCTGCCTGTCCGGGTCCTCGCCAAAAGAGGAGAGCAGGAGTCGGTAGGCCCTCGACATCTCCGGCAGGAGGGCCTCCCTCGTGGGGGGTCGGTGGTCCAGCTCAAGATCGTGGTGGAAGACGCATTTCTCGTGGCCTGGCGAGAGGTAAAAAATAAGAGAGACCCGAGGGCATTAGAAAAAAAACAGTTCTTACCTTCCTCAGAAGTGAGTGATGGGAGCAAATATTTGACAGGAGAACGGTGAAGGCAAAGACAAAGTTTGTGGAAAACAAAGAAGTGGGAGGAATGTGATACAAGATGAATTCAAGAGATGCGAGCAATATTCCTACCGGGGAAAGAGTCCTGGAATTTGAACGACCGGCGTCAAAATTTCGCAAAACGCGAGCCGCGAATTAGTTCAAAGAAATGTTCCCACTGTCAAGTCAAAACGTGACGAGCAGTAACAGCAAGAAAGACAGGACAATGAAATTCAAAATTTACAAAAGCATTAGCGTACGTCATCGCATTGAAAACGGACAGAACAGGTGGAGAATAAAATTAGTTTGTTGAATGAGTTGAAGAAAAAAATGGAAGAAAAATCGTTCCTTCAATATTTAAAAAACTAAGTTCGTTCAAACTGACTTTTCCGCACTGCTATGAACTTCAAGTAGAGCATTTACTTAAACCGGGGATAGTACAGGGGAGTGAAACTAATTTTAGTGAATCCATTCACACGCACAAAAAAAGCTGGCAACTCTTCATCCAGTTAGAACGGCGTTACGTGAAGGATTTGACATGAACTCAATTCCAGAAAACTTCCTTTCTTTCCGCCGCAAACCCTTCGAACGTGCTAGAAGGGTCACTTTTAAGTCTCCTTAAACCGTCGGCAAAAGACCTCACCGGGAGTGGTCGAGGTCCTCGGGGTGTGCGGGGTCCCCGGCACTTCCAACTCGGATTCGTCGATGCTTTCGGACCAGGAGACCGTCCTCCCTTGGGTGCGACCGATATCAATCTTGGGACGGTGGCGTTGCTCCCCGTTCATGGCCATGGCTGTCGACGGGTGTGGAATCGAGAGTTCCTCTGCAGCGATGGAGATCGGAGAGGAGAGCGGAACTTAGCAAAAGAGCGGTCGGGAGGGAAGAAGACTTAGCGCGGACGAGGGCGCGAGAGAAAGAGAGACGGCTGAGGGCAGAGAAAGGGAGGAATGACGGGAAAAAAAGAGGGGATAGTGTGCTTTGGAGAATGTGTCCACAAGGGAGCCGCCTGCCACTACTGCCCTAGCCGCCACGATACTGAATCCCTCGCGCGGCCAACGTTCAGATTCCTTATACCCTCCCTCGTTTTCCTCCATTCTCTCTCTCGGGCTCCCCCCTCACGCGACTCCCACCTCTGCCTTCCCCTCACAACCCCATCCTCCCCTCCGTTGTCCCCCCTCCCGGCCCATCCCCCGTGGATCGTCGCACGTCGCAATCGATGGGGAAAGGGTGGAGAGAGAGATAGGGAGAACGCGCGCGAGTAAAGGGAAGGGCGGTTGAGGGAGCGGTTAACAGACCCCCCCTTGCCCCTTCCCAAAACTCCTCCGCATCCCATCCCGACGACCCCGTATACCCTCTTTTCCCACCCCATGTCGGAGACGGAGTGGAGGTGAGGGTTGGCGGTGGTGGTCTCGGGAGGGTGAGATGGTGAATAGCGGGGGAGATGTGGGGGGGGGGGGTTTGCAAGGGAAGCAACAGTTCATTTTCATAGGTTTTTAAACTTTAAGGGGGAGGTAACATATTACCTCCGTACACACCACAAAAACGCCCAGACGCGCGCATGAGCCCGCGCACAAACGGGCATTAAAAGAACGCGCTCACACAGTCAAAGCACGCCCACAACATCTACGCACGCCATTATATTTTCCTTATCTAAAACTGAATAGAGTGTGTGATCTGCCTTGAAATGACAAGGGGGATCTTCGGAATAGTGTATCCGACGACTAATCGGATTTACTCCGGTTCATACCCTTGGATTTACACTCCTGTAAAATGGCCGCGGAAATTTGGAAGGAGACTCTTCCGATCCAATCTGCCGATTAACACAACCACTTGGTAATTGCAATATATTTTTAACGCGCACGGCCACGCCTCACTTGATCACTTCGATACTATTCAATCCGACTACCCTTTTTGGTGCTAAAATGATTAAATTTTGTTCAGATTTTAACCTTAGTAATACAAAATTATGTTCATAGTGTAAAGGGAATAAGATTAATTTTCCCGCGTATCTGTGTGTTTCAGAACGTTTACATTTACCAGTTATCAAAAATATTCTAGTCCTCAGGTATTTGTGAAAGTTTTTCGGGAGAATAAGGTACATTACCGTTTAAAAATGTTTTCACCTGCGATTTATAACATGCTCGCTCTTTAAGTTAGCAGTTTACCACCATCTGCATGTTTACACTATATTACCACCAATATACGAGGGCGATTCGAAAAGTAAGGTCTTCTACTTTTTTTGATGAAAAATTAAATTTATTCTTAACTTTGTGTACATGGTAGGGAAGGCTGAGCATTCAGCTCTTTTTCTACACAGTCGCCTTGACGATCAATCACTTTTTGCATCCTTGTAACCAGCTTTTTAATACCGGCGTCTTGCCATTCTCCCACCGCGTCATGAGGCCAACTGACGACTGCTTCTTGCGCTTCCTCGTCCGACTTGAATTTCTGTCCTCAAAGGTGTTTTTTGAGAGCGAGAAACAATCGGTAGTCGTTGGGGGTAACGTCCGGTCTGCAAGGAGGGTGGTCGATGATATCCCAGCCGAATTCATTGAGTAGGGTGGTGGTTTAATGTGACACAGGTGGACGTGCATTGTCATAATGCAAACGCACTCCTTTGGTGAGACACCTTGTTGTAACCGAGGACCTCCGACACAATATTCTTCACGGAGAAGTAGCCACTCTTCATTCATTAAGGCTTTCCTTTATCTCATGAAGGGTAATTCTCCGGTTATTGCGCACCATCTTGTCAATTGGAGCCACCGTTGATTCCGGCAAACTCGGCCGCCCCAAGCGCTGCTCATCATGGACATTTTCCCTGCGATCAAAAAACTCCCTCCGCCACTTCCGCACTTTTTTGACGTCCATGCACTTCTCACCGTCACCTTCCACTAAATGACGATGAATTTATATCGGAGAAGCAGTCGTCAGTTGGATCCGCGAAGCGGCGGGAGGAAGGTACGACGCCGGTATTATAAAGCTGCTTAGAAGGATATAAAAAGTGATTGACCATCAAGGCAACTATGTAGAAAAATAGCTAAATGTTCAACCTTTCCAACGATGAAGGCAAAGTTGAGAATAAGTTTGATTTTTCATGAAAAAAATAGGGGACCTTACTTTTCGAATCTTATGTGCTCTCCGAGGGCATCAGAACTTGATGCGCATCGCCAGATATTTCCAAATTATCTTTCATTTGCATACACTCAGCATACGAATTATTAAAAACGTTTGATGTTAGTAGATAATTTGTAATTGAAACATCAAAGGAATCGAAATTGCACTTGCAATTGCACTTGATTGAAACGGCACTCTTAGTCACGAGTAGACATAGCCCCACTTATGTAAGACGAGCTACATAACAAAAGCTGATTATATAATAAAATAAAAAATTAAAAAATGGCTACCAACCAGGTGACATATACAGGGTGCGGCGACATAACTTCCTTTTTTGAAAGCATTTCACTTTTAAAAAAAGGAAGTTATGTAGCCACACCCAGTTCTAGTCTCCTTGGAGGCTATTTTCAGCACCGTTCTGATAACTTTTACTTCCTGACCGTTTCTTTATTTCTCAAATATTAAATTAAAATCGGGGATTACCATAATAACGTCATGTTTCCAGAATATATCACCTAGTATCAAGAAATGTAGCCTTTACTTTCACCTATCGTACACGGTTTACCCCTTTAAGCCTTCTATGCACACTTTTGTCACCACTGAATTCATCAGTAGATAATATGGTGTATACAAATACTGATGCAATTATACTGTATCTGATTTTGGAATACAATTTACATTAAAAAACACTTCCGAATACATATTTTTACTATACTTGATGGGGCTTAAAATATATGCAACAAAAGTACTTTTACATGCATAGTATTTATAATAATTCTCGGGTACCATAATCATAAATTTAACTATTTTGTTTGTCCGCTTATTTATAAAAAGCCCATCCTAAGTGTTATGCAAGGGTTATATCGAGGATATGACTTAGATTCAAGTGCATGATTTATGTAAGAATAAGATACGCTCCACTTGACGCTCCATACTTTATGCAGATTTGCGTTCCCTTTCATTGCCAATACACATCTCTTTGAGCATTGAATTGCGTAAATAAAAGGTATGCATTGCACGATTTAACAATGGAAAGCCCACTGGAAAGAGCTAAGGCGACGAATTCGCCGTTGTTTCCTTGGAATAAAAAGAATTAGCATAACTGCGTAACTAACCGTCGTTTAAAGATTTTATCAGGCCCATTACGAAAGAAATACTCGGCGGAAAGATACCGTTTAAACGAATCAATGGAAATAAACCCAAAAACCACCAAAGGAATCGAGCAAGGTTTTTTTTCGATAGTTTAGCATTTGAGAGTTATGAGAGGTATTTGAGTTATACATTTAGCAGGTGCTTCCTCAAGACGTGTCAAATTTAAACATCAGAGTATGAGGCCCATTTACTCGTAATGCCGTTAGGTACTTTATTGCTTTACTATTCAAAACTGCCTACTTCTCCACACTATGATGCCATGAAAAGGCACGCGAAAGGTTTGAGTAATATTAGAAATCAAATCACCGGTTCAAAAGGAAAAAAATACTCATTGTATTTCTATCTGACTTGCGGTAGTTCTGCGCAGTTAACATTCAATATTTTGTTTAAGTTGACCTTCATTGAAAAACACAATTTAGACGCCAATGATGTAGCTTCAAATCGACTAACGACCAAATTATCTGTGACAGCTTACTGCGCCTCAAGTATAATTCTACGAAATGTAAAAATGAACTTCGTAAATGGATATCAACTCCAGCGCATTCTTGCTCATTACATAACGTTTTCAATCTAAACAAGAAGTTAAACCGGAATTGAATTATCTGGATTGGCATAGACCGAAGAACGAGAATGTGACTATCTTATTTCGCACGACCAGTTCCCTCGTCATGGGGTCTCCAAAAGATCGTGGCCTAAGAGGAACCTAAGAGAGAGCTTCCCGCTTATTAAATTAGTTCCCTCATATCGAAATGTAATGTGCCCTCATTTTTTAAGTAAATCCAGTCGATTTAATAGCTTCATTAACGCATGAATCTTGATGCATCGACTTTTTCACATTGTCTCACTATGGAAGCTGAAATGGGGCCGAAAACGATGCATTGCGATGAAAAATCAAGCGTTTTGCATTTAATAATTTTCCCGGGCTCGAGCGTGTGAAAATGAACACCATTCTCGACTGGAAATGGTTTCTGTACGATGATGAATTTCACGGTCAGCCGAGGAATTGACCAACGCACCCTGAAGTTCAATCTCGCCCTCGAAGCACCACGATAAAAGAGCGTCGGTCGAGTAAACGTTTATGACCCAACGACCGGAGCTGCGCGACATTAATTTTCATCGAAAGCGGCCGGCACAGAGCGAGATAAATTTTCCGTCACATTCACTGTTGGCGCTTATCTTCGTTATTTATTGACGTCCATTCGTGTCGTCATCATGGTGAAAGTTTAGGTTCTCTTAATGTGACTCCGTCTGCATTAAATTAATAAATAGCTCACAATGAGGTAGCGACTGTGCATCGTATCATCTTTTCGTGTAGCTTCCAAAGGCCGCTATCTCTTTATTCTAAGTGAAAGCACTTCGGAGCATGTTCGCGCATGGAAAACTGCCTTTCCAATTAAATCTGCATCCGTCTCAAATCTGAGACTAACAACAGGTGATGCAAGCAACAAGTGATATTACACGAAGGAGAACAGACTGCGGAGCTTTTCAAATCTGACTTTGGAAGAAAGACAGTCGAAACTTCAGCGTGTGAAATCATTATGTTAAATAAAAGGCTCACTCTAATATTTCAAAACCACAAAGTAATACTTTCTAAATCTCTCATTGCATGAATTGTTTTCATTGATACTGAGAAATTATAGGGCCTTGCAGTCGAACGTAAACAGCTCTATTCGAGATCTGGATCGGGAAAAATTTCTAGAAAATAGAAAATTCTAGCAAAGATTATTAAAGATTATTTTTGCCAGCAAATTCTCTTTGCTGGAAAATTCTAGCAAAGAGAGACTGCTGGCAAAAATAATCTTTAATGTATATCTTAATGTTCATTAATAAACATTCTGAAGTGAACAGCAAAACACAATTAACTCACTTCCTTTTTACCGTAATGCCTAAAAAAACAAGCATTTAATGACAGCATTATTAAATACCTCAGGATAAATTTTGCTTAACAAATTAAAACTATTAAAATGAATAAAGGGTCAATTTTCAAATTAGACAATGACTCGGAGCACTTATCTTTTTATCAATAATCTTGGTCTATAATAATCATGTTTAGTGTATTTATTCGCTAATTTGCGAAGGGCAGTATCAAGAGAAATATATAACAGCACGGTTGTGTGTAACATATAGAAAAAATAAATTAGCCACCGCGGTAACTAGCACGCTTGCCTCTCAATCCTCGGGCCATGATTTCGTTTTCCGCCTCGAACACCAACATTGCGCTGAGAATATTGGTTTGTCCAAGGTTGAGAAATGTACACAGAAAACCATACTCCGAAAATAAATCTTACCATGATTAACCAGTGAGTGTTCCCAAAGTCTGACGAAAGACGGAAGGGTTGAATTTCGCAACTGAGGGAAAACTCATATACTTCCACGGTAGATTTAACTTAACCGAGGAACGGAGGATAACGTTTTGGCAGTTCTAGTCCCTTCGGGTATCGAGTCGGATCGATCCACGCAAACATTCTGGACGATTCAACACGGGTAAGCGAGTGGTCCTAACGTTATACGCTGCCCACTCACCTCAAAGTTCAAATTCCGTGGCGGTTTGCTTGGCACTTTCGAGGCTTTCACTTCACAGATACACGAGGAAATGCATCATTTTACCATATTGTAGGGAAACCCAGAGGAGAAATTAGCATACTAGCGTGAAGGAAAAAAAATTAAACCACCTATCAAGGTCGCCTCCCCACTTCCCTCCCTCGTCTTCTCCCCTTGCCCCACTAAGGGCGGGGTAGCTAAATTCGTTCCAACAATTGAGAAAATGACTAATGAAATAAGAGCAGTTATGCGCACGTGGCTGCGAACGCCAGATATCAACTCTCAGTCCTTTCACCAGCATTCCTTTGCAGATCAAAGACGACATTTTTTATTTGCAAAGCGCGGGACCAGTTCCTCCATAAATATCCGAGAGCAAGACATAGCTCAATCCCTGGGTAGAACCTTTATTTGAGAAGTTCTCCGGGATAGATGCTCAGGGACCAAGAAGTCGTCCGGCGAACTTTGACAAAAACATGAGTGCGGTATGGAATAAAAGGCCAAGCCCCGCACAAGAGAGTCAACGGAATTCATGTAAAAAATTAAGGGAAAGTTGAAAAAAAATACAGCGGGTTTCGAACCGCTGGAAAAGTACTGATCACAGAAAAGTCCACGCCTTTATACCGTAACAACTCAATCGGGTTTATTCCATTTCATAATATGTATTCCTGCATATGGCTGGGGCTACCTGTTCGCGGAGTAAATTAATATTAAAATGGCAATTAAGTACGGACTTCCCCCAACAAGTTATAGGTTGACGAAATTTTTTCTTGACTGAAAAATTAATCCTGTCCAGGACTCATTTTCAATACGGAATTCCGCTACTACGATACAGAGGCGATATAACCGCTAATTGGTGAATATCATCATAATATCGGCACTTTTCTATGGCACAGTTAACAACACGAAGATAAGAGAGGGTAAGGCTTATCTAGTACTAAGGCCAAAAGCGTTTGAAAGGCAAAAGAGCAGGGGGGCCATTTCCTTTCCCTGGGCCACTGGTGATTTCCTAGGAAGATTTAGTACCAGAAAAATCACACAGCTTGGGTGGAGCTGAGGGTGCCAAAGGGCGTCACAGACACAATCTAACCCGAGCCCTTCAGTAATTGGGCTAACACTATCCAATGGACTACCATCTACCCCGGTTTTTCATAATTAACTGCGAAAAAAATATTATTAATAATTATTCAAGAACTTTAACAAATACAACAACGCGGGAGCAACCGGAAAACCATGTCAGTTTAAATAACTGGCTGTGCCCATAGCATAGTGAGAGAGGTGATTTGTACACGAGTATAAATGAAAACAAAGTCAAGGCGAAAAAGCCAGGAAATAGGCAGAAAGCACCTCGAATTCTTGGAGGAGGTGGTAGCTGCCGTTTCAACCACGAGTGATTGTTCAGGTCGTGGGAGAGAAGGGGAGGACCACAATAGTAGGACAACATATATGCAGGTAGGGTTACTGTTACCTAGACACCAGTAATACTCCGGTTTAGAAAGCAAGGGAAAATAGATGTCCACATTGATATCAATGGGCAGCGGAAAACTCATCAGGTCCTAACTCCAATGATTTTTAACTAAAATACGTATGCAGAATATTCCGAAAGAAACACTTTTACTTTACGCATTTACAGGCGGGGAGAGACGGGCCTCGATATTTATTCCAATTGAAATTCAAACTATTTCGGCTCCATACATAGGCTTGGTTGCTTCGCAATCGCTCCCCTCGGTGTTAGTTCATAACAATAACACCTCCAAGCAGAGAGCAGTGTAAAATGAAAACCACACCTTACAGTTTCAGCCAAACGTATCGTTCCTACAACAGCGATGGCTTGCTCGCGATATCAATCAGTTAGCAAAGCGTTTCGTAACAATTCAAGACGATAAGTAGCAAAAAATAACGAAAAATTCCTATAAAGTCACTCCCGTTCTGAAATAAGTAGAAGGCAAAAATACACCGCGGGGTAATTCACATCGGAATTTTGTCACTCCGAGTGAATTTAAAATTGTTGACACTACCCTGTGGCTTTCCATCTCCTCTGCACTCGGAAAACATTGTGATTGATCTCTCTCTCTTCCCAGGCTCCATCACATCCGAGAGGGAAAAAATGGAAATGTGAGAGCGCGGGTCTGCCCCACGGCAAACATCTCCCAAAGACAAAGAACACGCACAGAAAATGGAAGTCTGATGTTCTGACTACTTCCCCAGTCCCGACCTCTAGTCGGGGATCCAGGACGCTGCGATCAGTTATTTTCACCAAATAGTTTTAAGTACGCCGATGAAAGGTGAAACACGTTCTCGGGTATATTTCTCCTTGGCATAATTAGAGTATATACTCAGTCTAAATACGCTTACTTATCTCTATGAGACCGGGAGAGTTTACGATACCCGAGTAAAAATCTCGCAATTTAATACAAAACTCTATTAAAAAACTCACGTTTCGATTTTAATTTCAACTCGATAACTCTACTTCGCTTAATTGAAAACGAAAAAAATCTATCAATTTTGTTAATATCCACGATGCCATGTAGATGCTAGGTTATGACCAGGCACTTTTCAAAACTTATTTCTTGCTGGTAAACGAAATGAAAGATGCTGCTACTAAAACTAATATCCCTATTTCCTAGAAACTGCCTCCAATTGTATAGAAAGCGCCATAATTTATCATAATAGCATAACAATAAAAATTCACTATTATCTTTTTGAAGATTGCATTTAGGATGGGTAAATAGAGTTAAATTACTTAAAGTTTTTTTCGAATTTACACAGATCTATTTTACAGCTCAGAAGAGATGATTTGGGTAGCAAAAAATAAGTTCTACTCAGGATCTCCCCACACAATTTTCTGATATTAAAATGGTTTCTCACCCAAGAAATAATGGGCAATAAAACTATGCGATGTTTCACAGCAGACATATTTCCCTTTAGGGCATGAAATGTTTAGGAGATGCATCTGTAAATTTGTGCTTTTAACGCTCAAATAGAGAACTTCGCCCAGCCATCCTGTCTATATATCAATCCAACAAAAAGTGTTTGGATGGCAAAGGAACTGACGATTATCAAATAGTCTAATATATTCACCACTCTCCGACGTCAATGAAAAATTTCAATTTAAATTTCTTTGCTACAGCAGGAAGTTTTACAATACAATTTGATCATTAATACGAGGTGGGTGTACGAAACTTAAATATTACCACATGAAAGTCACCGACGGGACATGAACCAAATATGAACAGATACTAAAAGGAATTATAAAGACTAGCAGCTAACCATTCTTATTTGCAGATACCAAAAAAAAATTCAAAAATTGATCGATGGATGGTTTTAGGTTTTATGTTTGTAAGCAGCAGCCATTAGCCGTCTCAAAAATCAAGTAAAGATTTTTCTTTAAATATGGTGAAGTCGACACAGATGTAATTCTGCTAAATTTTAATTAGGCTCTGAAGTAAGAATTTCCCAGGAAAACGATTACCATCATTCACGTCTACCACGCACATGGAAGTTCAATTTACTTATTTTTTTCCGATGAGCACTGACTAAAGGGCAGTGGGCTCACTTGTTTCAATTATATCACTTTGTGAGAAATGATTAGTGAAACGGTTTTGATCAAGGCAAACCTGTTACAAAAAATTACTAATCATTTATCAGTATGCCAGTACTATTAGAACTCCAAGGTCCAAAGCAAGACGTCACTTTCAATATAGAGACCAAATTGACGTCATTAAAGAAGCCAGGTTTAAAGAGAACACGCCAGTCTTTGTCAAATGTATGTAAAATCCAAGGGTCATACTGGAAAACCTTGAAAATCGACATTTATTTAGCACTAGGAGTAACGACCGTGTTAAAAAGAAAACAAAGCGTTGGTGACGCTTATATCGCAATAAAAGGGAAATTTCCTGTACAACTCATCCGGAGATTCTTGATGAAATTAAGCTATCTGCATTGAATTTTCAAAACCAGTGAGATGAGAGAGAATTTTCTAATGAATCACCGACGCAGTAAGACAGAAGACATTCGGAGGCCACACCATATCGTCGGCCGAGTGAAACAACGCAAGTTAACAGTACCCAAGTACTCCGAGAGTGTTGAAGCAAATTCTGACGGTGAAGGTATGAACTTGAGCAAGGTTAAAGTCTCTCTCGAATGCGAAGCGCTTCAAATATGTTTCCATTTCTTTTGTTGAAGATATAAAATTACAGCCATTGGCTTCCAGTTATTTTTAATAACGGGCTTAAGAGCATTATTTGTGAGTTGATATCAGCAGGCATAATATAGGAAGGAAGAAAATTTCTTTGGAGAGCGTCATTTGGACGATGTACATGTAAACCGCCAATGAGCAAGGTCCCCTTTAGAAATTCAACATTCGAAGATATCGACGGCAAAAAATTACCATTTCCATTGTGATAGTCCTCATTACCATTTCCAAAATTGTGATAACGCGCGAAAGTCATTGAACGCAAAAAAACTGTTAATAATGCCCATTCAAGTGAAAATTGACTTCGTGGGGTCCATTTCGCAAGACTACAAAGTAGCATTAACAGTCTTCTGAACACAGTCAAGTGTAATATTAAACCTTTAATCTAACCACCGTGCAAATCAAGTTAAGAATGCTGCTCCATTTTTTCCACCAGCAAACTCCATATATGCTAGGTGAGGGTAGAGAAAAAACGTTGCTATTCCACACAAAAAACCTGTAGGAATTCCACCTATTTAAGCCTGAAACTGTTATGTTATCCATATATGCTAATTAAGATGGCTTTTAAACTGAATTGTAGCTTTGAAGAACGTGTCCCAGATGGTCATAGTTACTGTCCAATTAATTCCTATTTCCTCGCCTAGGTCAATACCATCAAGGAATATTTCGAAGTCGGATTGATACTCTTTAAATTCACATGTTCATAGAATCTTCAAAGCCAACTTCAGGGGACTGTGGAAGGGTAGATAGGGCATGCAATACTCACAGCACACACTCCACTTAAACACGGTTAGCAACCAATGGAGATGTTATATAATCAAAGTCTGAATGCTGAACGCAGGCATCCACCAAAGGAACCACCTGTATTAGCCGCCTTTCATATGGCGGTGTTTCGATCGAGCTTACGTAACGGCGGCGTGGAGTGGAGGGACCCCCTCCTAAGGATCCAAAGGAGCTGCCGAGGAATTCACTCAAGGTAAAATGGAAGGGGTGATCATGTGAGCGCGAGAAAACGAGCTAGGTTAGTTGGGGTGGAGGCGAGATTAGACGGAACACATGGAATGAACGAGTCTAACGGGTTTCGAGCGTGAAGAGAGACGCGACTGGGGACATGCCGCCTGTACTCTCACGCTGATGCACGAGTCACGGAATCTTATACGGAGACTCGTTGAATTCAAACACTGACCAAGGCGAAACTGAGGGGAATAACCCGATGTTATATAACCCTCATAGCCCTGCACAAAACCTGTTGTTATCCCCCCAACCCCCCCCCCCCCCCCAGAGCATGCTTACACACAGATCGTTGAAATATTGAATGCCACTGTACAAAGAGAAAAATGTGATGGCCTTTCCGTTTACCCGCGCTCAGTTTTATTGTACGAGTACTCCTTAATTGCTGATCCCTAGAGAAGTAGCAGTATCTTAATTCCCATTATTACACAGTACTTTCGACCAGAAATTACGAGCATATCCGACGAGTGGCGAGTGCACAGCCGTCGTAATATTATTTACATTTTCCGATAAATCAACCACTGAAGTTTAAAACTAGTCAGGCTGTGGAATCGTGGATAGGGGCGAAATCAAGGATCAACGCAAGGTAAGTCACTCGAAGGAGTACGCTGACTTTGTATTTATGTGGATGCATGAGGTGTAAAAGTACGACCAGTAATTACGAATAATTTCTAAGAATTCCTTATGGGATAGAGACGTATTTTCCCCGAGTAATAGCTAATTTACTTCGGGGCATGTTTTTCTAATACCGAAAACAAATTTTCAAAAAAATCTAATTATTTTAACACGTGTCAAAAATATAATAAAATTCATATTTTCATTTTAAGTTCATACTTAATTCAAATTTGCCATTGTATGTACTAATTAAAGTGCAACAAATAGTTTCGGTTGAATGAAAAGATATTCAAACGTGAGCTACTCCTAAAATAAGACAAGAGGTGATATCTTTTACAATTAAGTTTTAAATCTTCAATATTTTTTTCTGCTAATGGTTTACTTGAGTCCGGAGACGATAGAAAGACTATACGACACTCGTAATTTTTTTTAGCGTGCTGAAAATATTTATACAGTGGAAAGCGAGTCGAATTTAACCATTATAATTAAACTTAAACGATGCGATGTGAATATCTCATGACCATCAAATTTAAAATAGAAAGTTCTTGGCTTGAAATCTGAAACATGCAAGGTTTTCACCAAGGGCTCGTTCCCAAAAAATATTTTGAAACTATTTAAAGCTGGATGGTACCAAAATTTCATTGAATTTTACCAGAGGAACTTATATTTGAGAATACGGCTGTTTAGAGAGAACAGAGAGTAATAATGCAAGTAACCAATATGCCAATAGAAGTTACGAAACAAACATCAGGTGTCTTAGTCTAAAACAATATAATGAAAACATCAAACGAGTCAAAATTATCAGTCATCAATAGGATAAATGTGGTGCGGAAACAAGAGGGACTTTCAAAGGAAAAAAAATTGAGTAGATGCAAAAAAATGTTGATTATTTAGCACGAAGCTGTGGAATATATAAAATGTATAATACAAGAAATAAGGAGAAAAATTGGAAATAAAGGAATATTTGATGGATAGAGCAGAGGGGAAAACATTTTATGGTGCGGACGTATGAAAAGATTGGAGGGTAGTAGATGATCCAATTCGAAGTGGGAGTGGTTACCACTAGGAACAAGAAAGAGAGGATGACATCTTGGAAACTGGAAGCTGATCTAAGATATTCGGCTAAACGCTGGCCGCAATGTGACTACGGGGATAGAGAGATTATTGGGGCTTGGGATACAAGAAACTACCATGCTTCCTCACCATTAAAAAAAATATTTTGTCCAAGTTCTCAAGTCCAAGTTCTCAAGTCCAAGTTCTCAAATTCTACCACCGGGAACGGGGATTCTATTAAATATGTGAGTAGTTGGCACTTGAGGTTCTTTTAACTTTCATTGACAGAGTTAAAACAATTATGAGCTGTAACTGATATTCCTTTTAACTCTTCAGCTAGAGATTTGTAGCGAAGCCGCACAGAACGTTGGCCATGCCTTGTAAGAATTCCACGGGCTAATTTAACCTAATAAATATCTGATACAATTTAATTTTTTACCTACTTTTGCGCTCCGAGGTAGACGACACGGTCGATAAACATTTCTTCATCTTGACACATCACGGAATTATTTAGGAAATACTCAATACTGGTGCTATAATATCAAAAGATACGTAGAAACA
Organism: Hetaerina americana; assembly: GCF_022747635.1. Taxonomy (NCBI): domain Eukaryota; kingdom Metazoa; phylum Arthropoda; class Insecta; order Odonata; family Calopterygidae; genus Hetaerina; species Hetaerina americana. Next base: position 77,188,430 of record NW_027287205.1, on the reverse strand, counting down.
TTTAATGGTGCACAAGATATTTTTTGTCGACATTGAATTTTAAATGCGTAATTAAAAGCTCTTTCGCTATCCTAATCCTATTCTTATTATAGATAAAGCTTTGAAAGCAAAAAATGTAAGTTTTAACGGTACACTTGTTAACAAATATTAATGAACCCAGTCACAGTAAATTCCAGATGCAAGAATACATATTAATAACAAACTAACCTTGGCTGGTAACATACCCTTGTTGCTGTTAGGTCCAGACAGAAAAATTGTGAATAAATTACTCCAATCCTGGAACATAACAGACCATGCTTATTTCATATGCTTCTATAGTCATATCCACTTCATAATAACTTAATGATGAAAGAAGACACTTTGCTTTGCATCATGAAGGATTTCCACCATGTTACGCCTTAAACTGTGTCATGCAAGCTTCAAGAAAATTGTGTATAGCCTTAATTTTTATTGAATAAAAACATTCAATTCTATATATGAGGAAATTTTGTACGAGTCTCCATCCACTTTTACGATAAGAAAACTGCGATGCAAAAATGTCTATTAATATTTTTAACCACAACCAATGACAATGATGAAATTTCTCGGAAGTTTGTTGGGAGAAGGGAGTACAATAGAGAAAGCAAACACACATTTCTAGTTCCTCACATTTCTAATCACAATGATAGCTAGTCGAGAAGTGTTGAGAGAGAATCCAAATAAGTAAAAGTGATCCGTAGTTCTCTAGCGTACGCTAAATGCAGGAAAAATGAGCGATTCAGACACGTCAAAATTTCGCAAATATTTGTTTACACGTGTTACATAGCAACATTATACTTTTATCAAAATGGCTCCCAAGTAGGTATTCAACTTTAAATGGGTAACCATGGCAGATATCAATAAGGGGATTTATGACATATATTATCGTAAATAATTATAGAAGTTTCATAAGTTAAATATTCACAACAGTATTCACATTTATAAATCAGTTGTTTTCATAATTGCAATTTTCCCTCTTGCGTTCGTGATAACAGTGTATTGTTAAAGTGTTTGCTATCAAACAAACAACTATCCAAGGCGAACTTCGACCGACTAATCACTTATAACGAAAATTATATATTAGAAGCTCAATAAACCTTAAAATATCATTTGGGCTAGGTTTATTTCTGCTTTCACACAATTTTCTCTTTTGTGTGAGCATAATTATTTTCGTGTTGCTATCTCCACTCATTTCAAAACTGCTCCTTTCGATAATTCAAGGAGCGAATTTTGTAAGCGACAATTCGTAAAATCCGAAAAGCTACCCAAACTTATAACTCTTGCAATAGAGGTGTCGAAGGAACAGAACCTTTATGCCAACAATAATTACAAGTTCATCTACGAGAAAATCAACTGGGGCAAATATACACGATATGTTCTGAGCCTGAGAATTCCTTATCCTCCGAAAAATGTATTGAAATTCTGACAGATTTAAATATAGGTGCAATCTAATTATCTATTTCGCCTCGGTGCATAGTGCGAGAAACGTGATGTTTGTACTTACATGCTGTATAGCATCTTTTCGCTTTCAAAATTTAAGTACGCAGTTTATACTAGAAAATTCTTTTCTTCGTGATTGGGAAATCGTTAAAGTTATCAAATTAATCTCATTGCTTAGTGCATAAAAATTATAGCACAATACGAGGTCTGGCCGAAAAGTATCCGACCTGCGTTTTTAATCATTTTTTTATTGTGAGGGTGTTGTCCTCTGCGAATTTACTCCAACAGGTCAGACGGTCTGCGAAGAATGAATTTCTGAAAAGATTACGTGATGTCGTGAGAAGAAAACGATCGCGTCTTTGGTCAAGCGATGACTAACTTCTTCACCACGATAACATCGCATTCATCGAACCTCGTGCAGCAATGTTTGGCAAAACATTAGATTGTACAGCTTCACCAGCACCCATACAGACCCAACATACAGGGTCACACCCAAAAGTGGTAGGACTGATTTTCTCTGGCGCGAACGGAGCGGTGGAGGGGGGTCTGCTTGGCAGGGTAAGGTGGAGGGGGCTCTTAGCCACAGACCGACGCCAACCTCAGTCGCCTGCGGGCTGTCGTTGAGTGAGGACTACGTTTTTAGTGAAGCAAGTTTTTTGTCCGCGTCGAAAAACGAAATGAATCTGAATTTAGAGCAACGTTATTCCGTGAAGTATTGTGCGAAACTCGGGAAGACGGCAACTGAGACCCTCGATATGATCAAGCAGACTTATGGGGACACTACCTTAAGCCTTTGCACAGTATTTGAGTGGCAAAAGTTGTTTAAAGAGGGTAGGGAGCTCGTTGAAGACGACCATCGCTCCGGACGGCCGTCGACGGCTAGAACCGACACGAATGTGGACAGAGTGAGGACACTGCTGAACACAGACCGACGCTTAACGTGCAGGTGCTCACCCGCCTCCGAGAACGCGTGAAAAGAGTCCGACCGGCCATCGCAAACAGCTGGGTGCTTCATCATGACAACGCGCCGTGCCATGGTGCGCTCGTCGTCAGACAGCTCCTGGCCAATTACGGCGTTGCCACGTTGCCGCACCCGCCCTATTCTCCCCATCTGGCACCACCGGACTTCTTTTCCTTCCCCCTGATGAAAAGACAGCTCAAGGGACGACGTTTTGACTCGATAAAGGCCGTTCAAGAGGCTTCGACGAGGGTCATCAACAGCATCCCCAAAGAAAATTTCCAGCGGGCGTACGGGGAATGGGAGCAACGTTATACTAAGTGTGTAGCAGCTCAAGGAGCATACTTTGAAGAGTATTAAGTCGATGTAAGTCTATCGTCAATAAAATTCTTGTAAAAAAATCAGTCCCACCACTTTTGGGTGCTACCCTGTAGGTGCTCCCTGCGACTCTTGGATTAAAATGGCGCTCAAAGGAAAGCGGTTCGATGACATCTAGACGATTCAAAGTAATGCGACGTGCTAGCTGAAGGCCAATCCAAAATCTGCGTTCGAGGACTGCTTTAAGATGAGGAAGCAACGGTGGAAGTGTGTGGTTCAATCAAATGGGGACTGCTTCGAAGGATGCCACGGGCCGGATGACGAAGATCAGCAACCAATGCGGAGATGCGGAGCAGGTCGGATAGCTTTCGGAAACACCTCGTACATCACGCATATCATCTACGCGATTCAATGTGCTAAAAGCAGAAGTGAAAATTGAAAATCACTGTGGTATTGGACATTCAACCGAATATTGACGTTAATATACCACATGCGGTGAAAATACTCAAAGCTATACATTTTACTTCATAAAAAAACCAGGATAAGAAATATAGTTCCATCAAACAAATTATTAAAATTGGATTTGTATTGTGAGGTGATGAGCGTGAAGAAAGTTGCTGGGAAGTTTAATTATTTTTTTAAATCATGGATTCCCCTCCCCATTCCAATGCAAGGAATTAAAGTCCCTCAAATTACGTACTATTCAATTTACTTAACTCCCATTGCGTAAGGGACCATGATGCTCCACATTAGTTAATAAGAGTTAACAGTACACGCTGGAGGGAATGTGTTAACGAGTTTTAATTCTTATTCAACAGCATTCACCCACCACTCGGGTCATCAAAGTGTCCATTTGGGTGGGACTTCATACCAGACAACTACATTCATGTCTGTATTTTGTATTCACCTATAGGAGTCAACCTTTTTCACTTACGATCATTTAGTTCCCTGGAAAATTCTAAATAGCCATTATTATTTCCATCGATAGGCAAATCGCATTCATCATCACGCCTCATTCACATCCAAATTCTCTAATTTTCCGGAGTGAATATTCACCCTATACTTTATGTAATCGACGGCAGAGGGTAAAATCTAACCTAAAAATGAGTGGGAAAACTCCCCGCATATTTTCAACTATTTCAAGTTTCATCCGCAATGCGCTTATTCACATACAGCTACTGAAAACTTTTCTTGGGAATCGTTAATCCCTTCAATGACAAAAGCCAATCTTTCATTAAATTGGCCGACCGATTAGCACAGAGATAAAATACTTTAAATGTCAACTACCGTATTTACATCTTCATGAATGATCGAAGCCATTCTGAACAACGTGGGATACATATATTTCCTATTAAGTTTTCGCATTATTTAGCATAAGGCATTTTGTGAGTTGATTATGCATTTAATATTATTCTTTTAATCTGATAAACTTATATTTGCGTAAAAACTATAACCCAATATGATTATAAAAAAATGACCGATTGCCACGTCGTTCAAAGGTGGTTAAGTGCATCACTCTGCAAATTGTCCCATTCAAGTGTTGACTTTTCATCGAAATTCGATTACCTCGCCGTTGAACCCGAGAGGGAACACGCAGACGATCGCGATTCATAATGCAAGTGTGACTGACATCCGCGTAGCATATTTAAAAAAAAATAAGCCCTCTCGACCGTGATTGGAGATCGGCTGCATTGCCCGGAAACGGTGGCTGATGACAACGCTGTCGCAGGTAACGCTGTTTACACGTACGCCACACGTACATCACTTGTTTTGATACGACTATTGGATTTTCCATGAGCGAGGAACGACCCATAGAGATGATTGACTTTTAGGTATTCATGTATGTACTTGTATTACTGGGTCGTTTAGGTAAGAATAATTATCCAGGACTAACTGTTGAATTACATGCGAAATGTGCTTGAAAATTTTATATCCACTTTTTAACAATTCGACTTTGAGAATAGATAAAATTTAAAATATTACGCCAATTCCTCCACGAGCTTTATGGATACCACACTATTCCCCTAATTTAAACATGATGGAATAGTTTACATCCGACGATTTTCGCTTTAAATCATCAATCAGTACAACTATTTGCCACAAATCAACAGAGGAAAAAAGGCATCACTCATAAATGAACACTTGAAAAGATATTCTTTCTCTGTATGATTTCAGGCGGAAAAACAAGAAGTGTTAGCATTCAAAGTTTAAATTTGCGTTAACTGCCGTAGGTCTTTTTCTTAAACATACCTTCATTTGGTGAATCCTAGGAAAAAAAGTTAATGATAATTTGTCGACTTTTAATACAAAATATGATCTATACATTAAAAGCAGCCAAAACGGTAGTTTAAAATAGTGTACTAGTTTACAAATCATTCCATGTACGTAAAAAATGAGTTCCATAGGGGAAGATTGAACGCAGACTAAATGTGGTGGGTACCTGTAGGGTTCTTGACCGTGTTATAGGTATAAAAATGAGTTGGGCGAGGAATTATTGGACGAAAGAACGCCCTCTAGGATACCCTTGCACTTGACAGGTAAACATGAGTAGGATAGAAAAGTAAGATACTGCACTGGTCTGGTGTAGTATTTAGGATGTTTTAGTATCCTGCAAGACAATGATAGGGTGTTTGGTAGGGGGTGGTTACACAACACACTAATTTTGACTAACATTTTTGCCCCTACCACGGTCGGACAACGTTATTATGGTCCCTTTTAGTATCATTCGTGGACAAAATGGCATCTTAAATCTATCTTTCTACACTTAATCTCTCAAATTTTAATGCTATGATCTCGCTTACCCTAATATGGTAGGGGTAATAATTCTCTTATATTTTCACTATTTATACTTAAGCTGAAGATAACGTTTCTATTCGACCTTTTCATGACATTTACCCAGTACTCTCCAAATAAATCATAATTTTGTGTTCAATTTCGTCCGAATCGTAGCACACGGGAAGAGCAAATGGACGAATTGAAAGTGATGAAGAAAAGTCATTGGGAATGTGTTAATTTATACTATGATTTATATTATCATTAAATTATGATGAAACCTTTTAGAATATGATTCTGAAGATAAAGACGATAAGTACGAAGTAAGATAAGTACGAAAGACGAAAAGTACGAAGGAAAATTACTGTTACCAAGTCGAAAGAAGTAATGGGGTTTGGAAGAAATTAGTAGAAAGGAGGTTTGCTTAGTCCCCTGAAAGGGCTTAAAATCTGACGTATTTGACTTATCATATCTCGAAATGAAATGGCGTGCAGGATACAGTCTCATGTGTTTCTTTGTCTCGTCTTTGAGTCAAGTAGAAGGGAAGATATTCTGGGGTCTTCGTAATGTCTCTTTCCCGTTCTCCGCTTGATGGAATGGCAGTTCCAATCCAACTAAATCTTTCCTCTCGAGTTACCCCACTCCGAAGTTCCTCCCTTCGGCCTATAGTATGTCGCTCCCAATTCTCAAAAGAAAAGACTTTTTCCTCTCTGAACCCTGAATCCACTAATTGTAATTCTCGCTAGTCCGTCTCATCTTCAAATGGCGAGATAGATTTGCTAACGTTAACTTAGGACTGAAGGTTTAATCCCTACGCTCAAGTCGCTTGTCACAAGCCCGTAAACATTTATCGCCACGTAAAGTCAACGTCACGTAGATAACGATGTGACTTCTATTAGTACAGGTGGTAGATTCATTATTTTAGACCAGTGGTGTGCGACCGTATACTTTTTCTGGGCCGATTTAGGAAAAGGAGAATTTTCGCTGGGACACGTTAGTAAATTATTCAGTTATGCTATTTCAAAATTGTCTGTTGGGCCGCAATAGCTGCTTGGTCGTGGGTTGGCCATTACTGGTTTGGATCATTGTTAGGAAATCATCCGCCATCACTTGCAAAACGAACTAACTCCTATCATCCCATACTTTTTTTGGCATTCTGTATTTAACTTGCCTCGTATTTTCTACTCTAGCCTACGACACTCCCTCCCGTTGGCACCCCACCGCCACATCCGTCTCTCGTTTCAGTTAGTGAATCAATATTTATTAATTATTAATCTTTCAGCGTCTAAAAAAACCAGCGTAATAGTTACAATGATTCTGCCGAGAGATTATCTTTCCACTGGTTAAACTGGACTGGACAATTACTGAACAAAACTACGCCAATCTAATGGACGAAATACTGAAAAGTATTCACGAAAAAAATGCCAGGTTTGGCAAGAAGCAAAGTTCTCTCATCAAGATAATATACGCCCATGCCCAAGTGCCGTTGCCATGGCAAAAATACGTAAACTAGCATAGGGATTGTTACCACTCCTGCTTTGTTCGCCTGATTTGGCTCCATCAAATTTCCATCTTTTCCCCAAGCTCCAAACTTTCCTCGGTGGATGGAGATTCTCTTTACCAAAGAACTAACAGCCGAAGTATACAGGCATTTAGCAGGCCTGAAGGAATAAATTTTAGAGATAAAATCAAGACATTGGATCACTGCTGGATCAAATGCATTAATATACAGGAATACTACATTGAAAAAATGAAAACATTTCACCGCGGTAAGTCTTTTATTTCCATTCCATTCCGAGAACTTTTCCCATTACCCTCTTAAATAGAATCTCTCTCTCTCTCCCCCCACGATTCGAACCCTTACCAATGATTACGTGAAAAGCCTGGAATTCAATCCGAGGATTTTAAATAAGAAGCTCTACTATATAAGCGAGGTAATTTCATGAGGCGAGGAAATGATTCTTACTCAAAGATTGCTGCCCCATACAGGATAATCAATTTTGGAGGAAATTTCAATGAAGAATATACTGGAAGAGAGATGTTTCTATGGCAAATAAACTCGCAGGAAATGAAACCAATCGATAATTTGTGCGTCAGCATAGAGTTATAATTGAAGTATGGCAAAGAAAAGGACTGAGGAGACCTTATATGGTCAATTCCGGGAAGTTTGGGAAAGGAAGGAAATTGGAAGGAAATTCAGTATTGAGATAATTGCGAATTTCCTAAACCGACCATTTGACATGAACCATCATAGGGACTGGAAATTCGTATTCATCTCGCAGGAGAAATAAATACGTGGCTAGCTCATACGAGCTATTTATTTCTACGAGTCCAGCCTAAAGAAGCGTAATATTGCCGTTAAACTTGGAAGCACGTATATGTTAATGAGCCCACCATGTTTGCTGCGGGCAACTGTGAAAAGCGTGGATGTTTCCAATGGGGGTAGTGAAAAAAAATGTAATGGAATACATTCAATGGGTTTATCATTAAGGCTCGGGTTTCACTAGTAAAAAAAGCTGAAATGTCTTCAGATACAAAACTTTTTAGTGTCGTTATATCTATCCCACGGGGAACTTGAGGGAATTGTGTGCTACACATACTATGGTGTACAATATACTGACTTAAAGATGTCGTGAAATGACGAAACAAGAGTTCTATAAATACATTATTAAGTAGGTTTAACTTAGTATTTCAATTAGCTCCTTGATGAATGCCTCATAAAATAAAACTGAACATTTTCTTCCTTTAAGAGTGAGTAATTCCAGCTAGTGAACAATAAATTCACAGTCACATTTTCTGTGGGATCGTTCCTGCACATCAACTTTTTATCAGTTTTCGCACCAAGCATATGATGTAGTTCGGCTGATCATCCTCGTTGCATGCCCTTTCTGAGACGTTGGATCAGTCGGTTCGGCCCGACAGTAATCCAATGCCCTACAACAGTATTGAACGACCCGCGGGCCGCATGCCGGCCGCCGTTGCTTATAACGCATTCTACGACCACTGATGCTGATTTTTAAACAATGCAATCTCCAATATTTCGCATTATATTTTCGTATCTTTGGAATTTTAATCTAATCCCCCACCATGCCTAGCACTTTATTTTTGTTTTCCTTTCTATCCACTTTATCTTCTCCATCCTTCTCCACATTCGTATTTCAAAAGCCTTCAATCTACGCGTATCACCCTGCTTCAGTGGCCATGTTTTCGTGTCTCACAAAATCCTCTTTATTGAATTTTGGACGTGCTGTTGCTAAACGTCCCTGTCATCAATTCCCTCCTCCTCGTGAAAGGTTCACAGTTCTTCTTCTTTTGTCCCAAGTACTTATGTCTCCACGTTACCTCAAAATAAAACGCTCTGTAAAGCATTTATTCGATGGCTCGCAGTTTAGCCCCAATGCGATTTTCGTGTATTTTGAAACTCCGAGCTATCTCCGTTCAGCTCATGATTTTCAACAAGAAAACGTACTGAGCAGTACTATAATACAAATTCTAGTAATGTCGAAGAAATAAACATTGATAAAAATTGATATTTATTAATGTTGCAGCATATTGTGCAGTATTTCCATCATCCTCCAATCGCACTGAGTAATCCCTCGCGCAAATCAATCCTCGAGGGTGGAAATAGGGAATACTCGCTAAAGTCTCACTCCGGGGTTGATCCAGAAATTTGAGTGCAGTATCAGCAATGCCAGGCAGGAGCAACTCAGCAATGGAAATTCGGGACATTCAAAAACCCTTTTAAGGACTACATAAAAATTTAGGATTCTATCGCCATTTTAGTACCATTTAAAATTTTTATATACGACAAATTGAGAGCATAAAATCTGCAAATACTCGTATAATTTAAATAATTTGGTAAAGAAATGGGAATTCGATTGCTAAACTTCGGAAAGGTTTTGCAACCACATAACCTTTGCGATAATAGTAATCGAATAGTTGCAATCAATTATATTTGGTAAAATCTGGAAATTGCGGGGAAAGGGTGGAGGGTCAGTGAAAGTCTAAACTCTCAAATGAACTCAAAATAACAATCAGTAGCCCTACCCAGTTCTCATGCAAACATCCCTGTTCACTATAAAAAAAGACCAAGGAATCCAGCCTTTAAAAAACATTGTAAACGTGCAAACAGTATCCTCGTGTCTAAAACACTCATTAAGATCACTATAATGCGCTATACTATATTACGATCCTAAGAACTCTTGCGAAAATACTGTCATGTTTCCCAGTAATGTCTCGTAGGATAGCTGTTTGACAGCGACCAGAGGGGACCACCTTACTCCCTATCTCCCTTCTTTCCTGTCTAAAAGTTAGCATATCGTTTTAGAACCTGTTGTTATTTGGAACACAACGTCTAAATGGATCAACCTCATTCATATAGTCTGACCAGAAATTCGTGTTTTTAAGATATCACTTAGTTCCGTTTTATATTGATGTACAATTTTCTTACGTCAAATTGACTGACAGGAAGCCATTTGGATTCGACGAGGATTTTATTGCAAAATTTCCATGTACATAGATCGAAATTCATTTCCGATACCTTCAACGAGAGAAAGAGTGTCTGATTCACATTACGTCCAAATATTAGAGGTAAAATAAAGAAATATAAACACTTGAAGGAACTCCTATGCTCATAAAAGCCTTAGAATTCAAACGAGGTAGCAGTTTCTTAGAGCGTTTATGCGGAACACGGCATTCAACTGGAGCATCGGAAAAGTGAACTAGCAAACAATAAAAGCCTTCATAATATTCTGCTGTAGGAGTATACGGAAGATTAAATGGACACACCTTGAGGGACAATGGAATCGTTGGAAACAATTTAGAAAAAAAAATTGAAGGCAAGATCCTGTGAAGAAGATCAAGAGTACGCAGGGAAAATTAAGAAGGAAGTAAAATTAGACAAGCTATCAGGATGGAAGGAAATTAGCATTGCATAGGAAATAATGGAAGTCTACTGCACACCAAGCCTGGGATTAAAATTCTGATAGTGATGATACACCAGGAAATACACCAGTTCATCTGATGACGAATTGGCTTAGTCTGTGGTAATTTTCCCGAGAACTTTTTAGAACTCTGCGATTTCCAAATGAATTACCAACCAATGTTAGTTTCTCTCCCGGAAAGAGGTGAAGAATGGATGCAGTACTGGTTTAAGACAGTGGAAATCTCACTACAAACGAATTCATTTCTCATGTGTATGTGAACACTTTGAAGTTTAATTAAAATTTTAATTTTAATTAAACTTTAAATTCAAATTGAAGTTTAATTAAATTAAAATTTAAATTAGTCATTTATAAATTATTTAAACAAATTATTAATCTAAATCCATTAAAGTCATTGCAAAATGATGACGAATTTGTAAATCGCCAAGGCTTGTATAAGCTCTCATCGATAGTGGTAATGAATTAGTGTATTCTCAAGAGACCATAAGCGCACTTTATGAAATAAATGTAAATAAATTACGCATACAACTCCGTTGTCACCTGGAAGAGAATTGTACGAAACTAAAAAATAAAAATGAAAAGGCTATGGGAGGAAAGTAAATGTATTGTTATGCAACTGTTTTGGCTGGGTTCATCCAAACACCTCCCTTAACTGGTAGGGCACCAATAATAATGAATAATATACTAATCGTACTACAGTATTTTAAGTTTATAAATGTGTGCCTGAAATGTGGAAAATCACTCTCCCCATCTTTAAAATTTCAGTCTAATCCTGTGCTCTTTCCACCGTCAAATCGCTGTGCTTCGATTGCAATTAGACTTTACGAGCATTGAAAACATACTGAATAACATCTGGCCTTTCACATCTGGTGATACACCAATCAAAGTGTTGTTATAGCCTATGACTGATTTAAATTACCATGGGATTGCAACAGCGTGGGTACAATTTAGATAGATTTGGGCATCAGTGATTGCAAGCGTTAGTAAATGATGAAGTGCACTGTATTTTAGTCTAACTGCAATTTGGCATCTTGCCCAACATCATTCCGTGCACCACGTTCTTGGGATGGAAGCAAAACTTTTCCAACTTTTCCATCCCACGCCCCGGTGAACTGGGAATAAGAAGTGTAATACGACCCCGAAGTCTGTATCACTGCATCTAAGGTACCGTAGACGAATCTCTTCAATTTCCCAGTTCATTATGAACGAGAAAATAATTAAGCTACCAAAATCTAGAGCAAATATGTTAGGGAGAGAAAGGAAATAAAGTCGCGATTCTGTGACTACGAGGACAACCACAATAAAAGAGGGAGGGGTGGAGTTGCATTTGAAATTGCTACCCCAGAGCTGAAGGAAAGGCTTGGGTGGACATGCCCCACCTAGTAAAACTCAATACGCTCAGTCATTAAATGGATGCGGGTTGATAGTTACAAATGAATTACGAGAGCAAAAAAACTAAATGGAAAAGGCCATTTTCTAATAACCCAGCACATTGGAACAGGGAAAGTCATGTAAACATCTTAGCCAACCATGATTAGACACAAAGAAAGATTTAGTCTTATTTTTAACGAAATATGACTTCCTAGTACCACCAAAATTTAAGTACTATTAATTGCTCAGTTAGAAATACTTATTCTTATTAGTTGCTCAAAGTTGGCAAACGTGCGGGTTAGCAAAATGGGAGAGACCCACACAGTACTTTAAGGAGAATTTTACTTTTATTAAGTTTTAATTGATCTGTCTATGTTAGAACAAAAGGGTGCTAAGATAAATTGATTTCTGTTGTCTTGAACGCATAAACAAACTACCTCAACCGGTTAATATGCTAGAACGAAAGGGTGCTAAGATAAGTTGATTTATGTTGTTTTAAAAGCATAAACAAACTACCTCAACTGGTTAATACACCAGAACGAAAGGGTGCTAAGATAAGTTGATTTCTGTTGTTTTAAAAGCATAAAAAACTACCTCAACTGCTTAATACACCAGAACGAAAGGGTGCTAAGATAAGTTGATTTCTGTTGTTTTAAATGCATAAACAAACTACCTCAAACGGTCGAGTGCCTATGGTAATAATAGTAATTTTAAATACATTTTACCCAATGCTGGAGGAAAGACAAAAAGAAAATAATGAATGCAATATCAAAACAATAGTATATAATTCAGATAGTAATAGTCAAACCAAGACAAATAGGAAGTTAATTTTACTTTAATCAAAATTATTAAATTGAAGGAATTGTTCCAAGCTTCAACAATCTTATATTCCCCTATGACTGTCAAAATTGAACACGCAATTTATATTAACCAACAAGATTCAAGAAAGAATCAAGATATATTTGTTCTTTTTCCATTACACGAAAAACAAATTTAGGAATGGTCGATAATCCAAATTCAAATTTTTGTGTGAGTGCCGCTAACATTTAAATTACAGTAAATAGGCTTTTATAAACGGTGATGATAATTAGCGTTGGTACGATGGGTAAATGGATTTATAATCTGCTCATTATACAAGATGATAACGTCATAATATGACCGACAGTGAAGCTGACAACTTGACGGTGTAATGCGCAGCAAATTTTCGAACGCAATACATGCTTCAGCAAGAAATCTTTAGAAACTTTTTTTGAGAAGTTACTCGAGCAATTTGTCGTGGAAACAACTGATGTAACACCAAGGAAAAATCTAGTACATAGCCTCCAACCTATTTCTTACTACTAATTCCATATTTTAACCTGATGCGTACCTGTAGGTGTCCTTCACAAGTCCAGTCCTGTGCTGGTATTTTGATCGTCGTTATATAACATTCTTATATAATACACCTGTAAATTACGTAATGAAACCAGAAATTTGGTCTCGGTTTTATCTGGTAAAATAATTTCGATATCTTCCAACCTGTACTGCAAGTTGACTGGACTGGGTTCAAAAAAGAATTAGGGAAGGGTGAATAACCCTCATAAGACACGCTCTCTACTGCCTTTGTATGTATATGTTTCGGTCAAAGTATTATCAGTAGATTTAAAGTGAAAAATGGATTCGCTTTTAATTTGAAGATAACTATGTGCGCTCGTTGAGGTGATTTCAATGTTAACCACGGTAGGATTTCTCACAATTAGCGAAATACTAAAATTTTCTTTTCCGTTACGAAATTAAAAAAAATATTCGAGAATTTTAAAACGGTGACCATTATTTTACAACTGAAGTCTTTGTTGAAAATATGCTTAGTTTGTTTAAACTCTGAAAAAACACTTATTGTATCCCATTGTAAACATCAAGAACCATATTGAAGAACCTTAACTTGATACCATTACAACATGACAGTGGCCTTTTGACATTTTTTTGACTATTTTTCTCGAAGAAACAGCTGAAAATCATTTTCTCGTACGATACCAGATTAGAGTAGCTGTAGTAATTTCTATGGGACGACCGACAGCTAAGGAAGGAAGGGACCCCATAAGGAAAGAATGGATAATGAAGGAAGGGGGAGAACCCCGGGGAGAGAAACCCGGCGACCTGGAAACCTGGACAGAAACCCAGCGTCGGCATTAGCCTACTCTTGTCCCTAAGGGATCCGCAGTTTAAAGTCCTGTCGTACTCACTCAAAGTGCTCTCTCCACGAAGAACCTCAAGTAGGGTTCGGGATACTACTGAAAAATATTGTTGCCTCCAGGATTTGAACCCGGAAAGTCAGATTAGAGCGAAATATCATAATGAATTGGAGTCCCAGAGTTACTCTGGGAGGCTGCATGAAGTCGTCAAGTGAGAGTACCCTGAAATCGGGTAAATGTATTACTGAAGGACTATGCAGAACTAATTTACCAAATCAATGCTCTGATTCCTCATACTGGACTCTCCATATTTTCGGAGGACTGCTAATTCCAGTGAAATACAGCTACGTAATTCATACCGAAAGACCCCCAACATGGGAGTTGGTGGGGTACTAGCCTTTAGTTACGTAAAAGTACATTTGTGGGAAGAGGAATGGCGAGAAAAGACAAGGCTGACAACACAGTTTGTGCGAGGAAAAAGCTATTATTTTACTCATAGCGGGGATCTTTTATTTCTCTTACTTAATCTCAATAGTCTGAACTCTCCGGTGCTACGTATTTAAATCTATTTATCCCTCTCCATGACTGTAAATAGACCTTTCTATTCGATAAGGTCATCTACCGTGATATAAGCGACAAATTAAACCGCGAAGGTTTTTCAAACAATCTCAGTAATATTAAGACCCGGTGTTAGGAGTGAAGTCTCCAACTAGTCTTCCAAAAAAATTCAGAGGTGAAATTACAGAAAAAGGTTCTTTTACAACGTTTTCAAAATATACCGACTCGGAGGCATATACATTAGGTTTTGGTAAAGAGTCAAATGCCGGAGAGTTCTATCTTGCGTGGAGAAAACTAGCTCGGAATATCCGTGGAGCGCAATGGAATAAACCGAGCTTCATCAAAGGAATGGTGGGTAATTCTTCGAATGAAAAGGGTATTAGCTTTGAATTGAGAGAATATAATTTCACATTTTTAGGCTAATCTTAAGTAGGTGTCAAAAAATATGCAAATCACCCGAATCGGAAGGAAGGAATCCTAGCGCTTCATTAAATTGCCAGGCGAGACCAGAGTGAGCAGTTTTGGGAAATTGACTGCAGAGCTAATCGATGCAAGAAAACCATTTTTCCCCTAGAAAAATTCGAAACCATAACAACAAGAACTACAATCTCTATATATAAAGGAGTGTGTTTGTTTGTATGTATGTAATTTGTTTACTTTTTGCTGTCATAGAAACAGCATTTTTCCAACTATGCCAGCAGGATACTTTTGCAAGAACACTATTGTATTCAGAATTGCCAAGATATTATACGTGGAATACATCAAGGAAAGTCTTTTGTAGAAGAAAAATGGGCAACTTTGATCCTGAGAATAATATTTATTAATGTGACGCATTGGGCCGAGTCTACACAGTCCATCTTAACAACGCCGAATGTTATTTTTTAAGAATGCTTCTACATACCATTAGAGGACCTCGCTCATTTGCCAAATTAAGAACGGTAAACGGAGAAATATGCGAGACATTCAGAGAAGCTTGCCATAATTTAGGGTTGCTAGAAGGAGATCAACACTGGGATGACTCACTGCGAGAGGCCAGTTTGATTTCTCTTCCAGGACAAATCCGAATTTTGTTTGCCATCATAATAACCTCCTGTAATCCATCTAACCCAAAAACAATATGGGAAAAATATAAAGAATCAATGAGTGAGGATATACTGGCTAAAGTTCGAAGTGAAAATCCTACATTGGATATTACGTTTAACTCCGACATTTTTAATAAAACTTTGATTATTTTGGAGGGAAAGTGTATCACCATGGTTAACAAGACTTTAGTGGAACTCGGTCTTTTTGCACCTGTACAAGATCAACAGGGTGTATTTTATCCAGATTATATACGTGAAACTAGCTACAATGTCTTAGACTTAGAAGCATACATCGCGGATAAAAAGCCACTTCTTAATGAAGATCAGAAATTCGCGTACGAAACAATAATGGATCAAGTAGATAAACAAGAAGGAGGTATCATTTTTCTTGATACTGCTGGTGGCACGGGAAAAACATTCTTGATTAATTTAGTTCTCGCTGAAATCAGGGTTCATGGAGAAATTGCTCTAGCCGTTGCATCTTCAGGTATTGCAGCGACATTAATGGAAGGAGGAAGAACAGCCCACTCTGCCCTTAAGTTGCCCCTTAATATTTCCCGACAAGAAAATCCCACATGTCATATAAATAAAACAAGCGGCCAGGCACAAGTTCTTATAGAATGTAAATTGATAGTATGGGATGAGTGTACGATGGCTCATAAAAAATCTCTTGAGGCCCCCAACGCAACACTTCAAGATCTTAGAGGAAATTGCAGTTTAATGGGAGGAGCTCTGGTACTCCTGTGTGGAGACTTCCGTCAAACTCTGCCTGTCATTCCAAAATCGACTCCAGCCGATGAAATTTATGCCTGTTTAAAACATTCTGTTCTATGGAATCATGTCCAAGAAATTAGCCTTAAACAAAACATGCGAATCCTCTTAAGAGATGGGAATGCTCAAAATTTTGCAAATAAACTTTTGGAGATTGGAGAAGATAGATTAGTTATTGAAGCATCTGGTATGATAAAATTGTCATCAGATTTATGTGTATCGGTGAAAACTGTCCGCGATATGATACGAGCAGTCTATCCTAACGTTAATCAAAATTATAAAAATTTAGAATGGTTGCGAGAAAGAGCCATTCTTGCTCCTAAGAACGATTATGTTAATGAAATTAACAAGGAGATACTAGCCATGCTGCCAGGAGACGTGATTGAATATAAATCGGTTGATACCATAGTGGATGCTGACGAAGCCGTCAATTATCCAACGGAATTCCTAAATTCACTTGATCCAGCTGGATTGCCACAGCATTGCCTAATACTTAAAGTAGGATCTCCAATCATTTTATTGTGAAATTTAGATCCACCAAAACTCTGCAATGGGACACGATTGTGTGTGACAAAATTAATGAAAAATATAATCCAGGCAGTCATTTTAACTGGAAAAGGAAAAGGTGAAATAATTTTTATTCCACGGATACCTCTAATCCCAACTGATCTTCCCTTCAACTTTAAAAGATTACAGTTTCCAGTCCGGCTAGCTTTTTCAATTACCATTGATAAATCACAGGGACAGTCTTTAAAGTTTTGTGGTTTTGATCTAAGATCGCCATGTTTTAGCCACGGGCAACTTTATGTTGCTTGCTCCAGAGTAGGTTCGCCTAAAAATTTATATATTCTTTCTCCTGGATATGAAACAAAAAATGTAGTTTATAAACAGGTGTTAAATAAAAAAGATTCTTAAATTTGTATGAAGTAGTGTATTATTGTACTTTATAATTTGTTGTTTTCATTTATGTAGTATATTTATTTTATTTTTTCTCCCTAACCCGTGCAAAGCCGGGCATTCAGCTAGTTTACGATAAAACTAACAATAAATATGTGATGTCTAGGGAACTAGGAACTCCTGCTACAAACCCTCGTGGTGACCAGCAGGGGAATATGTACATTTTTTTTCCTGATTAGTTTGTCAAGTTTTCCACCTTTTCGCAAATTAATGTCAAGCGTTTTGCGTGGATCGTCTGATATGTTTTTACTCCTATATTTCCCTAACTTAAGCAGTCCAAACTGCTCGAGAAAGCATTACCTGGTGAAATGTCTAGGTATTCTGACACACAATTTTAAATGACTGCGCACGTCAAATGTTAGAGTGGATTCAGATAAGATAGCACTTAAGCAGTACAACATAATTCTCTGATGTGTTTTTCTATGACGTAAAGAAGTCTCCCGACGACCTAGTTCCAAATCTCTGTGAACATTTTGACTTGGTGCACTTATCACGATTATATAACGGACACTCGAGTGAAAGGGAGCCCATTTTCCAGGAGCGAGGGAGCTGATCAAACATAACCCACAAAACGTGTCCCTGTCGACATTCTTACAAGGAATTGCTTAATGACGAAAGTAGTTTCAAATTGAATTTCGGACACTTTCGATTGCATAAAATAAAAACTGTTGTAAATTTTAGGCGGGTCACTTACCCGAGGATATTAAAGGCATGTTACCAGCCTCATCTGAGTATAGTGGATCATATCACGTGCATAAAAAATTGGGGAGATTTTTCTTCGTACCATTAGATATCAAAACAGTTATGACCGCAGGGATAATTATGATAATTAGCATAAGTAGTGTATATATTTTGTCGATATCATGCATGTATCTTGAATTTACCCATATTTTATAAGATTGATCCCCGATGACTTGAATATTGCCCTGTTCCTGAATATTTTTGCATGAAGTAGCTTCTTGCGTGGCGGCTAACTTTGCTCGATTGCATGTCCGAACTAATATCCGTGTAGATGTTGACATAATTGATTCTGCACGCATGGCTGGTGACGTAACACCTCTTGCCACACATCCCCGCAGCAGCTTGCGGAATATTATGTAGATGTAGGGATATCGGGACAAAATTAAGTTTTAAGGATGCGAGAGGAAGGCAGGGGCTGGACGGGAATTTGGAGCAAGTGGAGGAGTTCATCTCAGTGTCAATTAATATTCAAGGTTATGTGGGAATGCAAATTCTCCGGAAAAATAGTTCCACTTCCTACCGTACAAAATTACGCTTTTTGAATTATAGATTTCCACCCACAATACGTACCATCTCTATTGAGAATCCTTCGAAGCAATGCATTCCAGAAGTCATTAAGCCGGTCAAATAATCAGCAAACATATCGCGTCCTGGTGTGCCCTTTTAAATACATTGTTTGACTCATGCAATTATTTGAGTAGGAATCCAGCTTACATAATTTCAACGCTCAAATGTTTTCTCATTAGTTACTTGAGCTAGTTTAACTTGAGTACATTGAAAAATAATAATTCGACCAACTTGGACGATTTCACAACTAGAAGTACGATTTTTCAGTAAAGGTTACACTATGTGGCTAGCATATGTTTCATTGACAAACAAAGGCAGCATAGCGGGTGGGTGTGAGTGCAATGGAAGGGGAAGGGGTGTGTGTGAATGCGCAATGGAAATTAGGCAGCTGGAGAAAGTGAATCGGAGAAGGGCAGAGAGAAGGGGACAGGAATGCTTTGGAAATTTGAAAGGGTGGCCTGAAGATTGTGTGAAATGCCGAAATCTGGGTTGTCAAAATAATATTGAACAGTGAAAATAACTCTTTTAGATTTCTTCTTCAATACTGTACGAAGTAAGTTGGGCAAATTCATGCCTGACATCGTGCGTTCATTTTAACTTTCTCTCCGAAAACCCCGGTTTTCGACCCGCCCCCCGTTCTAACTTAAGGAACTCATATTCAATGAATTATTCAAGGCAGGCACTCAGACTGTCAGATACCACATTGTTCTCTAACGTGCATCGCCATGAACACGAAATGAATCCAGAATGAAACAAAGCCACCACCACTGATGTCGTTGCAATCAAATTGCAGCTATGCGCCTTTAACACAGACCTCACTTTCGAATCCAGCAAGGACAGAATCATATCCCGCGAAAGGGTGCATTTTTTTTTAAACAAACACAGAAGTAGAATCGAAGGTCTTATCGAGAACAAATGGGTTTACGAGAAAATTTTGAGCGCCGAAGGTCATAATTTCTTCCAGAGGTTCAACATCAAGGAAAAGGGAAGGCTTTAGGAATTGGTCACCGAGACTGAGCAAGAGTACAAGGTGGGATCATTTTTCCGGAAAGAGAGAAACCCCTTCCTTCCAAAAGAACCTTGGGTTTAGAGAAGATTAAGAACGCAAAGAGAAGTTAGCAAGCGAAGAGATGGTTGTCTCTATAATTCGGCTGAATGTGGGGGAGAAAGGGGGGGAGGGTAATCAATGGTCATTGAATGTAGACTGCTTATTATTTTGATCGTAGTGGTCATAGGAGCGGGAAGGTACGAGAGAGTGGCGGTATCATTGGCGTCGCTAAGATTAGGCAGTTGTTGGAAGGAAGTTCGTAAGGAGGGAGGTTGGAGAGGGACCCGGCGCCGACGCTGGACTGCTCTTAAGGAGAGGGGCAAGGGGTCAAATTGTCTAATCACGTGCTATTCTAGAGAGACATTTCATTTGAATTGGGTGCGTTCACTTACTGATTGCGTCGATGAGATAGAACTCAAAATCAGTTTTATGCACCAGAATTCTCCGATGCGAGCTCCTAGAGGCTCCAAAACGAGCATAAAAAATCCGCAATCAAACGCACCAAACGTTCCATCCAAAAACTGGAAAATTTGACGCGGTGACGTGATTTTGACTTGGTTTTTGTTGATTAATTTACACCAATATTAAGTTTAGACTATTTTGTTAATTTTGATTAGCTTTATTGTTTTGTCAAAAACATATGACAACCCCTTCGTCAATTTTCCTCCAGTTTCAAATATCTTCCCGTTTTACGAAAATATTTCCGCATCAACTCAATCATTGAGTAACGATGTCCGGTGATATCTTGGTATGTCAGTGATATTGAAGCGTGAAACGAAACGTATGTTTGCTCTTCAGACGCCACTCGAGTAGAGATCGAAATAAGACCTCTAGGCGAGATTCCAACCTAGATGCTGTTATGATAGGAAATAATTTATCCTCCACACCAAAACAAGGGGCCTGGTTTTATTTGAACCTAGATTGCCCGAAAGTTTTATCTCAACTCCTGAATGATCTATGGTTACACTTGCCGCGAAATAAACAGGACATAGAGATAGCATTTTAAATCTCAGACAGCCATTAAAGGTTGCTTTCGACCCCTTAAATCTGCGCGAAATTTGGAAAAACATCAAAAGTAGGTTTTAAACTAATTTTCTCATTACTTTTGACCGCTAAATGAAGTCTAACAGATACAAAATATTCTCACGATATGGTCATCCTAGCATATTACTTCTGAAATGTATTAATAAAGATTGAAAAAACAGTAGTATCGCATCACTCCATAAGAATACATTTAAAGTACAAATAAAAAAAACTAGAAAATGAGTGCATATTTTTATTTTTTATAGCCCAGGGGCGTATTTCCGTAATTTAGGGCGAAGAGATAGGCCTTCATAAAACGAACCCGACCACCCTCAACGTAAGTAAACCTATTTAACGGAACGCCGTCATGTCTGTTAACTCCAGGCGGCGAAACAATCAGTTGGGTGCCCTCCCTTCCCTCCCCTGTGTGCCCTCCTTTCTCGTATCCTCGCAATCCTATCATGTCTATTGGGAACAAGTGTTGTGTGTCGAAAGTAGCCTGGTACGTAATCGCCCCCTGCCACACACCATAGCGGTGGCTTCCATGGTACCATGTAGATTAAATCAAGGTTCCTACTAAGTCTACTAAGTCCAATCGATCTGCTTGTTCTCTTCCTTAGGATGCTCCGTATTTTATTTTCATCTGTCTGTATGAACTTAAATCCCAGGTTATAACCAAGAGAAATCGAATGATAGTCGAACACAGTACCGATAAAAATCAAGGAGCGATCTTGGGGAATAAATATTTTTATGCTACGTAAACAAAAACTTTATGGAATATTAAACAAGCCCCCCTGCTACACACCCTAGTGGTGGCTTGCAGGGTAGATAAATAAAATAATAAAATGTGTTTCGCCCAGGAGAGATCGTGAGTGAGGGTAGCGCCTAGGTATTTGATTGAGTCTACACATTCCATTTCGGTGTTCCCAATACAGTAGGCGTCCGGGTGGGAATTACTCTTTGAAGTCGTTAACGTAAAGTGGGAATAAGAGAGGTCCGAGAACACTTCCCTGGGGAACATTTTATGTAACTTGGAATGCATTTGGGCTAATTCCATCTATCACTACTCTTTGGACCTAGCCATTCAAAAAGTCCTTGCTCCAACCACAGATATTTTTACCTATGCCATATGCTTCCAGCTTTGCGAATAGTATACTACGAGGTACTTTGTTGAAGGCTTTCCTAAAATCTAGAAAAGTTTCCTCCAGGGAAGTATTGCTTCCTCCCAAATTAAGAACACCATGAATGAAAAGCGCAAGTCGTGTCTCGCAGGATCAACATTTTTACGGAAACCGTGCTGATTTTTCATTGATAACTTTAATTATCGGGAGTCTCACGATCGAGCTGGCAACTATATGTTCCATAACTTTGCACAAAATTGATGCGAGGGAAATCGTAGTCCCCTTCTTTAAACA
Source organism: Hetaerina americana (assembly GCF_022747635.1). Classification (NCBI taxonomy): domain Eukaryota; kingdom Metazoa; phylum Arthropoda; class Insecta; order Odonata; family Calopterygidae; genus Hetaerina; species Hetaerina americana. The sequence continues at coordinate 77,166,277 of NW_027287205.1, read as the reverse complement.
AGTACATTTAGAAAAATTTACTTGTTTAAAGAAGGGGACTACACTGGCCTAAAGTGTATGCTACAAAATCATTTGTTAGTTCTAAGAATGATAATAATCACTGAAATACTGAGTATTCCTTGAGATCACGCGCTCAGCACTCAGCAAGTTCATACCAAGTAAATTCATAAATATGACATCTTAATATATCTTCCTTAGGACCTCGAGGACGGCTGATTCGAGTTTATATTGTTTGGAGTAGCAGCCCTACAGCACAGGACTAAGACCCACAATCCCCTCAAGCCTCCAGTAAAACAACTTAGGACTGAATCAGTAACATTGTTCGACCGCAGTAGGGTCATGTCCGGGTAAAATAATTCTCGTGTCTATTCACCCACTGCCACACACCCTGGTGGTAGCTTGCAGGGTATATTTAATTAAACAAATTAATTTCAAAATATTTTTATCGTTATCAATCTTATCAATGCTTTTATTCAGTTCTACAATTCCTCAAGTTTACTATCTCCTCGCGTTTACATACTCATTGAAGCATGATGTTCTTAATTTCACGTAATTCATCTCGATTCATCCCGTATAGTGATTGCTTTCACCATCAAGTTCTCTCTTAAAAATTTTTCCATTAGGTTATTTCCATTTTTTCTTTCCAAAATTTGCTACAGATCCCTTCTCCAATCTACAGATTCAAGTCTCCTCACATCCACAGCATATCTTTTAGTGATGGTGAGTATTGGCTAATCGGGTAAAAATGACTTTGTATACAGTTCCTTCGGCGACAATGCTCCGTTGAAATCGAGTGTTGCAAAATAATATATAACTGCGGTGTAGGTGGGATTGCGGTATATGTACGAGTATGGTAGAAATGAATAGGCCATTTATATTACCACACCGGTTATTTTACAGAGAGTTGGTCTAGTCTATTGTTCATCGTATTACCCGAGTGTTTTCACGTTGTGTTCTTTGGAATTTAATTCCGATGAGAATGCAGGGAACCATTTTTGAATTAGAGTGACAATGAATGAGAAAAACCCAAGGAAATTAGAGTCAATTAACAAAGTATTAAGGACGGAAAACGAGATGGGTCAAATATCGTATGCGCTCAAAGTTATCTGGTAATTGCGCAATTAATCCCCGTTTTTATATCCATAGGCAAACATGTTGAGTAGCCTCTCGGGACGCCGACTCCCATGCGTAGTCTGGTCGGACGTGCTCCGTTCCCGTGTGTTCGCGATGGCAAAGACATTTCCACAACGCCAAAAGTCAACTGACCGCTTAAATTACGTAACACCCTCTGAGAAAAATTTCATCCGTTCACAAAACGTCTCGGATTAACAGGTCTTGCAGATGAGCGACTTTTGGCATTTTAGGGATCGGATTTGTACCGACTTCTGGATGGGTGTGGGAACGCTATTGCGCTGAAAAAAAATCTCCGTTTTTCCGACTCGCTTCCCGCTCCGAGATCCCAACATCTCCGCACCCTTAATTCATGTTGAAATATAAAAGACACGTCCGACTTTGATCGTCACCTGTGATATGAAACCAGGACAACCAGTTGGAAATAAATTGACGAACAAAATTCAATGGGGTAATGTATAAATATCAGTGCTAATTTGCGGATATTGCACTCTTTATTAAATGAACGCTTAACTCGCATTAACTGGCTTTCTTCTTTGATAATGTAACCGTCATTTTATCACATTTTGTTTCTAGTTCTTATTAATTAACAATGGCCGCCCTGTATATATTTTCAATTGATATCAAGGAGTCATACATTGATGAGTAAAACCATTCACAAAATATAAAAAATGTATCATTAAGGGACAATATTAAGTTAATAGCACAAAAAATATCATAAAAATCAAGGTAGAAAAAAATTAAAAGTCACTGTACCTCTAATTTTTAATTATATACGTTAGGATTTAAGAATATGACAGTCGGTATATGTTGTAAAATGGAGATTAAAAGACTGATTATTACATTGAAGGGACTAGAGCTTGGAACAAAACTTGACAGCATACGTGCATTTATAATTGAAACATGTTTTAGCTATCTTTAATTGTTTGTGACCAGCCATGATGGCAAACGCCCACGAGCAAGCTAGGGAACCTGAAAGAGCAAATATTTTGCAAGTGGGAGTGGTCAATAGAAAGGATAGAAATCCATAAGCTTGCGGTACGCACAGGAAGGCTTGGCACATCTCCTAAAATAAATACTCCATATTAATGTGGAAGAGTGCGCCATCATTTCTTATTTCTTCCATTGATTCGCGTTCTCAAACCATGTTTGGGATGCAACTGCATCAGTCAAACGACAGTCGAGTCAAGAGTTCGCGTTATAATTCCGGCCAAGCTAGAATATTTCAAGGGTGCCCCGAGGCCTCCTTGGGTACCATGCGGAGGGCACTTCGAGCTAAGTAGTTCGTCAGTTAGATGAGACGTTGTGTGTGACCTTATGACACCTTTCGTCATGAGAGTAGGTGTCCCCTCCCCCATCATTCGTGGTAAAACTGATAAAATAAAAGTAAATAGGCAAAATTAACAGATCGCGAGGACGCGATAATACATCTGTAGTGTGGAATTTCATATGAAGTATGTCTGGCGTAGGTCTAATTATGGATGATTCAAATGACTGTTGGCAGGTATTTCAGCAGCGATTCGCACTTTTTCAAATTAAATGCGCATGCTACCGGAC
>NW_027287205.1:77018589-77158589 GCF_022747635.1 Hetaerina americana | reverse complement strand
AAAACATTTTCAGAGGTTTACTGCTTGTTTTTACGAATATAGGAAACAAAGCAAAAAATACACTATGGGTCATACAAAGCCACAAAATAATAACGTATCATTACACTAGAGAAGTTTTAGTGCTGAATATCTATGAATATGTACAACCCGTGTCCGCAGATGCACCAATGCGGAGGATAAGAGGGCAGGTCGTATAGTTTTCGGTCACGCCTCACATGCCCTTCTAAATAAAACAGAGCGTATAAGAGTGTAACGCAGCGACGACTACATTGTTGCTCGCACTAAGCGGTCTCCGAGTGCGACACGCTGCATTACAAAAGCATCACAGCTCGTATCCCGAGAGTAGTTTTGTAGCTACTAGAGTCCAAAACAGAGCATGGAAAAGTTCGTATCTCGAAAACAACTTGTGTGGAGCGGTTTGTAGGTCGAGATAATTCGCCTTGTGAGCTAACGACGAAAAGGCTGTGACCGCTCATTCATGCGTTCGGGTCCCATTACTTTGGTGGATGCGGAAAAGTTTTTGTCACTGCCATACTAAAGCGCTTGGAGGGAAGGTGGAATTCTTTTGCCCAACTGCGGGCGGGCAAAACCACTCGCTCATCGACGGTAACTGCTCGACCAAAAGCAAGCGAAGTCGGTTCGACCGTTAAGGGTAGAGATCACATGACACCTTATGGTATATGGAATCCTAGTATTCAAGGTGGTACGAATAAAATTCAAATACCTACACACTCCGTACCTCTAATTTTTTTATGGTATTCTGAGAGAGTTTGTGCTTAGCACCGGTTTAATGAGGTATCAGCTGAAACCAAACCCTCTGGTTGCCTATGACGCAAAATTTTATGAAGATTTCCATCACAACCCCTTGAACCATACACATACTCTAATTGCATACAAATCAACGCGTTTATTAAGTTTGAGATAAAACCTCCCCTCTGGCATCTGCACAATACTCTCCGTGAAAATGGGTGGCGGGGGGTGTCAGGGCAACGGCCATTCATGCGCGATCGAGTTCAAACATTCATTAGAAATTATATTACCCAATGTACACAAACAGTATGACGCACGTGCAAAAACACCTATGTACACTGCGCGCGCACGCCCACCCAACAACACCATACAATTATTGGTGTGTTTGACTAAATCGCTCGCTATTTTACCATTTTTGAATGAAAGCATTCGACTCTGACTGAAGCTTGACTCTGCCGGTGGCGAAGCCTAAAGCGCTCTTTTTATCCCAATGTTTTAGTCTACCAGTATGATTTGGGGTCATCATGATTACCTCCTCGTCACAGACTAACCTGGGAATTCTGCACATATCTCTGATAAGGGTAGATATTGTATGCTCCCTCCATGGATCATGAATTGGCTTCCGACCTGATTCCTCCAACATAAGCCCCCCTTCTCCCTTGTTGGATAGCGAATGAAATTCAGACACAAAGCAGACACAGTCAAACTACTCCTATGACAGCCGTGGTTCCGCTCTATGTTCTGCTAACTGTAAAATCGCACCGCATGAATTTGTGGTAATTGTATTTTAAAGGCAAATCCAAATGAATTTCAAGGCTCCAGTCAAGAACGGAACATTAAACTAACTACACTGCGACCGTAAATAGAATAAAACATTTTGGAAGCGAACTATTCTGGGATCTCCCAATAATTTAACCTAGGTATGACCGAAACTCTGAGTCCCTTTAGATCAGTAATGAGGAATGCATTCCCCTAGTAGAGAAATTCAGGTTCACCCAAGGCTGAGTGAATCGACACCCTCCTTCCAATTAGAAAACTTCATTTTAAAAATAGAACCACTCAATTTTTGATCCGCTTTTTGACATCAACCCATGTTAAAGGCATTTTCTGTCAAATATTTCAACAAGATGTAAAACTGGTATATTTTTTTCTAGAAAATAATTTTTAATATGAGAATAATCATCATAATAATATATTTATTGAAATAATGGTATCATTTTACTCATTTCTTTTACGATAAATAAATTTCATACTTTTCTATTCTTAAACTCCGAATGCTCTCACGTTTGAATGTCGTTTTATAACAAATGAATTAATCAGTGCAATGAAATGGGCGATATGATATAAGATCGAAGTTTATGAAGTAATTCCTAATTGTCTTTCCTTTTTTGCTTGCATAAGCTAATTAATTACCTTAGTTGCCTAATTTCGCCACTACCTTCTGTATTTCGTGAAAACCACTCGTGCGAAAATTAATTGACATTAATTACAAATATGATGAATGATGATTTAAAAAGATCGCGATATAATTAGGTGGAATGACTAAGCGATTGATAACGTACTCACTGAAATAAATGGCCTAAAATTTAGTCCAAATGATGTTGATTAATTATTATAACGCTTTTATTCATGAATCGAGATCAAATTCGATAAATATTTGCCAAGAAGGCAGTCACGCGAGATTCCGGTCTAGACAGGCTCCTAAAAAGAGCTCTGCCAAAAAAATCGAAGTGCGGAAAGCAAAATATTTTGAATTGCAGTTTTTTCGGCACGAACCAACAGTCATTTATTATCGAACGAACAGTTGGGGAACGTTCTCCAGGAGAACCAATCAAGGGCAAATGTGCCAACCGACGACCTCTGCGGTGGTAATGTTTTGTGTCTCTTGAATATCGGCTAAATTCATTAACTCACTGACCCAAATGGTCTTAGAGTGAGAAATTACTTGAGCTTTCTCCCAGGCAAACTTACAAAAAAAATTCGAAAGCGCTTTGGAAAAAATCAGCGCAGAAACCATTCAACATTCAAAGGAAATGTTACCAACCTTTGGGTCTACCCAACAGAATTAATATTTAGTTTGAATTTCACTAATCGTGAATTAATCACTTTCATTTTCATGTTACCTCCGGCATAACCCGCCTAAGCAACAATGAAAGTTGCTTCAAAGTTTCAAATTTTCGCGGTTCTCTCACCGGTGAATGAGCTGCGTAAATTTGAGGCAGGTTACTTAACTGAAGATGTTAGGGTCAAATGAGAGGTCCCCGATTTAATATGGCAGATCAGATCACCAGCGTAAAATCGGGGAGATTTATTTTAGAACGGATAGATTTAAAACGTGTTTTTTCAAATTACAAAGAAACGGCGGGAGATGCCGCAACGGTAACTTTTAACGGAGTCATCCGCTAATGTGCATTTCAATGCAACAATTTCAGAGTGTAAAAATCATTCGCCTTGACTGGGATTCGAACCCTAAAGCACTCGACCGGATATTGAGGGATCTGGGTTCGAATCCCAGTCGAGGCGAATGATTTTCACACTCTGAAATTGTTGCATTGACGTGTTTTTTCCTCAAACCATAAGAGATCATAACGGACATGACAGTAATCGTGTGGGAGATAATTACAATCGGCTGTTTATCTATTGTATTCATAGCATGCACGTTATTTTTTTATTCTATGGAAACATCTTTTTCAACTGTTCTACAGCATGATTTGAATACATGAATCTTGTTATTATCTATAGTTGCTTGTAAGTACCTGCTTTTACCCCCACCACACGCCCTTGCCTACTCAGTCATAGTCCTCAGGGAATTTAGGACAATGACGAAGGTCGAAACTTCGGCAGCTGAAACCCTCACCCGGTAAAAAAAACCCGCTAAGACTACAGTGCATATGACAACTTGTTTCTACGAGCTGAAGAGTTATTGGAACGCTTGCTGCCATAGATAAACCGTAAGAAGTCTAAATAAAATGAATATGGAGAGCATTCCTTCAACTTTGGTAACATGCAAATATACCTGTCAACTTTTTATACAGAATTTGAGAAAAAAGTCGACTTTTGCTTTGAAATTCAGCTATAAAAACCGTGCTTGCAACCATTATTCCAAGGAAAATTGGTTCAGCAAGGCCGTGGACGTCCACAGAAATGTTTCAGCCAATTTTGGCCCTATAATTATCCTGGATATGGTTTTTTCACTCTGAATGAATTACTAAATTTCAGCCAAAGCTTAGTCGTTAAGCTCTTCTCCGTCGTCAATTAGTTAACCATGCTGGTTATATAACGAAACTTGTTCCATAAAAAAATAATTCTCTCCTGTTTTCTTTTTTTTTCATATGTATTCATTCGATTCGCTTCGTTCGAGGCCGAATAACCTTGGAGGTGACTGAATGTTTCGAGGTAAAACGAGTATATGTTGCATCAGATCGTGAAAAAAGTGTTCTCCAGCTTGTCCAGCAAATTTGTGTTTTCTTTTGAAGATCACTCAAAGATACTATCAGCAGGAAGCAAAGAGTAAAAAAAATAACTTTTACTTTTGCTTCCAAATTATTCTCATTAAATGTAGTAACATAACCTTTCATGGAAGCAATAAACCCAAGCCTTGATCCGCCGAATTCCAAGCACAAATGATTCCTCATCAATATTCCTTCCAAGCTGTTGATATACAAGTCTCAGATCTAATTTGTCTCCCTATTAAGCAAGATTTATCGTCCGACCTCGGTATTCGTATACTTATCCTCTGTTACATATCTGTAGCTGACAAAAAATGCGTTTGTAATTATAATTCTTATCGTCGAATAAAGTGAAGCAGTTGGCTCTAAAAATAGATTACTATGCATTATGTTTTGAATGAAGAGAATAATTAATTAGTTTAACGAGCGAGTAAAGAGAGGAGCCTATAGACCAACGGTGAAGTAAGAAGCTTCGAGTGAAATAAGAAACATTAGGAAAAAGCTTTGCATTTCAATAAACTACAACAAACGGCAAATAGTTCTTATATAAGAATGAGAAAGCAATTCCTAAGAAGCTACAAATGTATTCTACTCTTCTATGGATGTGAAACGTGATTAGGAGCAGCGGAAAATCATGGAGGCGATAGAAATTTAGTTCTAAGGACGAACGATGGAAACAAGATGGAGTAAAAAATGAAGGGAAACTTCTACACGTGGGTGGGAAGTGAATACTGTGGAGGAGACTAAGAAGAAGAAGAAGAAGAAGGGAGCTCCAAAACTAACATCAACTTCATTGACAATCTCCCTGACAGTTAACCTACGGTTTGCAGGCGCTGAAACATTCAATTTTGACGTGGGCGTCGTTTGTTGACGTTGATGGTCGTCCACTCCACGGTTCTTAATCGGTCGTGGTTTGTCCGGTCCGGAAGCGCTTGCACCAATGACAAAACTGTGCTCGACCCCTAGATTTATTGCCGAATGCCTATTAAATCATTGCATACGTTTCAGTTGCACTTTTTCCGAAGTTAAAACAGAATTCAACGCACAGGCGCTAAAACCATCATTCTTACCGACAAGAATTAGTACAGCAACCGTGTGCAAGCTAAGACAAGAAACGCTGTTGTGCAGGGACAAATTGAGATAGAACCACGAGCAAGGTGGTGATTTACATCACACAAGAGGCCGCTATAAGGAGACACCTCATCGAATGTGATCCGTCACACAGTTCGCGCGTAGTAAGACCAGTCTCATCTTATTTTGTACAGGCCTCGTAAAGAGAATATCCTGAGAAAGGATAGCTTACCTGAACATCGTCATTTAAGGAGTCCAGGAGTACCACAAGTTGGAAGAAATGCAAAGAAAGAATTAGGACTAACGACAAGAGACGTAATGGAAAATGTCGGTGAAAGTAGCGAAGAAGGAGGGATTGACAGGGGACAGACTAGTTTGGAGAAATGCTTCAATCTTCGGATATGTTCTGCATCTGTGTCTGTGCTCCTTTACGACATTCTCTTCTTACTTTTGAAATTTTAATCGTCGCAGTTATTTCACCAAAACCCGAATTTACGATGCCTCGTGTTTAATCCAAGGGTTAGTTAACGTGAAGGTTATTGGCGTGTTTTTAATGTTACTGATGATTGTATAATCAATTCAGCCTGCTCTTTGGTGAACGCAAACATGCTAACAGAGCTAACTCCATATTTAGTTATTTTTTCACTTAAACCGCTGTTTTTTTTATTAATCTAGTATTTATGAAACAGATTGTTGGTCTTAACTGAATTTTGAGGTTTACCTTAAATTTAACGAGACGTGGTAAAACCGGACATAAATGTTCGATATTTTACATTTATTTTTCTTGGGTTTGAGTTTTCATTGCTTCAGTTGCTTATTTTTAATTTTTAAATTGAATATTCAGGAAATTCTCGTGAAAACATTTATGAGGAGCGTGGTTATGAGCGGCGCGGATACATGGTAACTGAAACAGGATGATAGGCGTAGATTGGAGGCTTTTGAAATGTGTGTGTGTGGAGAAGGATTGAGTAGGTTAAGTGGACAGAAAGGAAAACAAATGAAGTGCTAGGCATGGTGGGTGAAGAGAGGGGATTATTGGGAGAGATCATTTACATCTACATAATACCCCGCAAGCCGCCGAAAGGGCGTGTGGTGGGGGGTGCTATTTATTCATTCAGTGATGTTTTAGTATTCTGCGACAAGTTGCCTTAAAATGAGCAGAACAATAAATAAGAAAGTATTTGCAAGATTTAATGAAGAGGAGAGTCCATAGAGGACCTAAAGATGAGGAGCAATCAAATAAGGGGCAATAGCTGGAGGCTCAAAAATTTTCGGACGACTATGAATGAAAATAAGAACTGCAGAGGAAAAATTAGGATGAGTAGAACTCTTCAGCGAAGGAGCATTCATGGATTGTAGAAATTGGAAGGTTACAAGATATCTTGGAGGACCGATTGATCACCCGTTAGTATCTGATCTAGAAAATCTCCAAGTGAGTGACAATTTTAATGCATAAACACAGTTTTGTAATCTTAGGTTGAAAATAATTTAAAATGATTCGCTAATTTTAACACATTTTAGAACTCATCGTAGCACCGTTCAAGGTGATGAGTTTAGGCTTGAGGGGCAGTAGCCATTCAAAATTGACGTCAATTGTCTGAATTAATTACTTCCAACGTTATTACAACCAAAAATATTTCCCAGGCTCCCTTATATCCGCCGTGGTAATCCTTGGTGATGAGAAATCAGAAAAATTCCAATCACCACTGAAGCAACACGAATTAAGGGCCCATTAATCTCAAATGTCAGTATTATTTGATGGGCGAAGAAGTGGCATCCCCAACTTAATTTAATTTGCTGTACGCTGTAGCATAACTACATTTTCGATTCTTATTTTTCAAATTTAGAGTAAAAAACTTTCAAATTTTTGGATCTCTCTCTCCACTCACCAAATTCAAGCCAACTCCCCATGAAACGTTGAAATGATATCCATCACCGGTTATTTCAGGATTTTCAGGAGACCTTGAAATTGTTAGGGAGTGGCACTAGGCCCAGTCAACCACTTATGTAATTTTTGGAAGCTTCATGAGAAAATCTTCCCGGAGTCACTAGTAATTGCACGCACCCTCACATGGTAGTACTTGGACGTATATTTTCCCAATTAACATCTTATCAGGTTATTTCATGTCATTCTTAAAAAAATCCCCTCCTCACCTTCCCCTTCTTTAGTATTTTCTTTTAAACCGAACAATTATGGTGGTATCGCAATATGGTAAATCTCAAAAAAAGGTTATTCCATGCATCTATCGCACAAAGGTGGTGTCTCAAAAATTCACAAAGGAACATCATCAACAACATTTTATGACAGAAATTTTCGCTGAACAATCTGGTTAAAGAAAAGGTAAGAAAAGAGCGGATCTGCTTTCAGCCGGTTCGCACGAGCTGAGTCCGCTAATAAAAGAGCAGGCCAGTAAAAATGGGAGAGGGCCCAAACTAAATCGAATTTCCGAAAGACTTATGCCCTTGAACTGTTCTCCCACTATAGATCCGGGTGAAATTCCAGGAAGTAACACTTACAAAATGCACAATGCATTAATTTACTCTCCAGTCCTCCACAAATGAAATTCAGATATTAGGCGCCAAAGATGAATCCGATAACAGATGAAACTGGCCCTCAACGAAATAGTTTATCCCAAGCTTTACCAACAGTCACAGAGTATATTCACGAATCGTCTCGAATAACTGCCAAATTAATTACCACCAGCGCCATTAAACACGATTAGGTACGAGGTATTGATGACACAGGTTTTTTTGTTTCGTGAAGCCTATGGAGTAATAATCCTAACAATGGCAGGCCCTTAAGGTGTTGAGAAAATAAGATTACAGTTATCTGTAATGTAATTGCAGTTTAAATGGTTTGGCAATTATCTGTATATCAATGAATTTTATATAAAATATTGTAAAAAATTCACTTCGATCTCTTTCTGCTACCGAGATACGTAAAACTACAAAATACCCCCGCAAGCCATCGGCACAAGGGTGTGTAGCGGGGGTCTTACGCCAGCAGCCTTACATTGGCTCGTGAAGAAATTTGGAAATGTGTTATCTAACATGCAAATTTTCTTTCGCAATAATAAAAATCAATAATCTAACACAGGTGAATGTTACCACTCCATTTTCTAAACAGGGTCAGAGTAGAGTTAAAATAAACCAATTCATAAAGCTTTGGATGAAACTATTGAATAATGTGCATAAAGGAATTGTCACGAGGTGGAGGGAATAGACGGGTACTTCGAGTAAATACGTTTAGAACAGATTAGTAGAAACTTTAATATAGAGCCTGGTTTTATGCGCCACGGAAACTCCGTCATTTAAGAATGATGATAGACGACTATTTAGACAAGGATGTGGAGAAGAGTGGGGAATGTGAAGAAGACAGGTAGGAATACAAATGAGAAAATGCTATTCATGATGGGGAGGAGAGAGGATTACTAACAGGAATCCAAAGGAGCAGGGAAAGATGGATTCAGAGTTTACCAATCGGAAGGCGGATGTTAAAGACTGTCACGGAGGGGAGAATGTTAGGCAAACTAGAAAGGGGCAGCAATAGGATAGGAATGTTGGATGGGATGAAGGGTGGAAGGAAGTACATAGAATTGAAGAGGGGCTTATTATGATGATGGTTTATGTCTTGTGTGACGAGGTTATTAAGTTTATGCCCATCCAAAAGCTACCTTAAACGGTAGACTACCATAAAACAATAATGTGCAGGAGAAATGGTTTCCCCGGAAAGGGCACTTGACGATATCATTCCCACACACACACTCCACGCTACAGACAACCCTCAACCAATTCCCACGACACTTACGTAACAACTTTTCAGCACTTTGGTCTCCTTTCTTCCCACAAAAATACAACCGATCAAAGAGGGTAAACAATCCCTCCCGTTCAAGATTGTATACGTTCCCACAAATTTGGGAGTAAATTTTTCTAACCACACATTTCTTCTCACAGCACAGAATACCTGCTAATGGATATCCAGCGCGGGAGAAAATAAAAGAGGAAGCCCAGAATGAAACAAAGGCAAGGTCAGCTTTCACTTCTTCCCCAACCTCTCCCTCCACCACCTCTCTCTCTCTCGCATACCACCTCTTCTCGAGTAAATCGAAGTCTGACCCTCAGGAACGCGGATTACGCGCGAAGTGGACGGGAAAACGTCAGCCAGAGCGTCGAATGTGTAGTCACAGCTAGGGCGTTCAACGAATGGCACAAATGAATGACTCGGTCAGAGCAATGATGACGCACTTTTTTTCTTTTAAGCATACATATTACCCTAAGTAATCTAGTAGTTTCAGCTATTTGAATTTCAACATCTCACATTCCCAGCTCTCCTTAAGCGGATCTAATACAAAAAAGAAATACGTGATTTTCTCACATGACTGTTCTTCCGAGGAATTGTTAAATAAGATTCCATATGGTCGTAAAACTGCTGGTAAGAGTTTTGACGAAGGTAATATACCGACGGAATTACCGCGGCAACAAAATTTGCGAAATCAAGTTGAAACGTTCAGCCGATTCTTGTTTCGGGGGTGTAAATGTCAATCCTTCAATTTTAGGAAGGACGTGTGGACCAGGTTTACCAACAAATAATCTTATTCGCAGTCAATTTGACGAGGAGGATTCGGAGAATTAGTTTTAAGTACTATTATTATGTTCTGTCGCCAGTATTGATTTGAAATTTGGCACAATTAATTAATAATTCGATATTCACGGATCAGGTTTCATGAGCAATTTATTTCAAACGACACATCAGAGGATATTTCAGTCGATTGTTTCCCATCAGCATAAATAAACGGTAATACTTGTTCAAATCCTGCAGCTGGTTCCAAAATACGAGGGTCATCCGGAAAGTAGTACCCGTTCGTGAAATAAAGACACAAAAGTAAATATTAACAAACATAAAAAATTTTATTTGAAAAAGGATACTTTAAACTACTTCTCAACATAATCTCCAAGCAAATTAAGGCATTTGTCATAACGTGTGACAAGTTTCTGTATTCCTGCTGCATAGTCCTTCGCCGCCAGCTCATTGAGATACGCGAGGGACCCATCTTGCACAAATTTTTGCATAATGCAGATGGTGTTTAACAATTTCATGAACAATTGTTCGAGAAACATTGGGAAAATGCTCACAGATGTCATCAATTGTGACGCGCCGATCGTTCCTCACGAATTCGTCAACTGAGCTCACCAGTTGGTCTGTAATGACAGACGGTCTCCCCGAACGCTCATCGTCGTGTGTGTTCCCCCTCCCCATGTTGAAGTTGCGACACCACCGCCGAACAGACGACTCGTCCATTACATTGTCTCCATACACCTCCTTTAATTGGCGATGAATATCACATGGGCGAACGTTTCTTGCATTGAGGAATTTAATCACTGCCCTCACTTCACAACTGGCGGCGTTCTCAATTTTTTTAAACATTGTAAACAATCACAGAAACAACACAGGCAATGCTAGCGTCACGCAACTTGGCTCAGAGAAGGCAGACAAGCCACTGAAGATATCTGACCTCGTCCAGCGGCTACTCGCGTCGTCAGCACTTCATGCGGCACGAACGGGTACTACTTTCCGGATGACCCTCTTAGTTCCATCAAACCAAGAAGAAATACTATTTTTTCAGCGTACATAAAGTTTTGAGGTAGTTTTAAGCAGTATTAAATACTTGGGAAGAAGGAACTATTGCAGGTCTAACGATTAGCATTGATCAGCCGTTGGATTAATGAAGTATGGCCGTAAGGACATACACGATTATTACTCTTAAGTTACTGCTATCGGTACTAAAATCAGATATTAAATAATGGATGCAAAGTTGATGCAGAACTGTTTTACACGATTCAACTCACCTTACGAATTTCGAATTTTGCACTTGGTCACACGCTTTTGTTTTGTGTTTACGCTTCAATTTCAAGAAAAAATGAGTGACGTCAAGTCCGATTCCATCCTTAGTTCTGACGAGGAAACTTGCTCATTATTATAGGTAATGTTAACTGGCGAACTTTAAGCATTACTGAAAAACGTAAAAGGCAAAATCTGGGCAAGGAATTGGATTTGTTAGAAAACGCCAAGGAACGATACTTTTTGTTTCGGCGATGTTGAGTGATGAACTGCTGAATTAAATCATTAGCAGGATATTGAAATGTTTGCAATTTACCCCTATGGTAAGTTTTAAGGCTTATTTTAATTTAAAACTCCTCCAATCATCAGTGCTCAATAGCTGGATTCAAGAATCTGAAAGAAAATAAGTATCGTACTTATTCATGTTTTCAGTTCTGAAATTAGAATTGAACTCATTTTTCGAATTATTTTCCCCTTTTGAAAAATACGACAAGGTATTGTGAATTTATAACTTAAGTAACGTATAAATCTACTTTTACGTATGGGTTGAGATTTTTCCTCACGACGGGAGCTTATCTAGACTGTCGGATCGTCTCTATGTCATTTTGCCCAAGTAAATTAGGAAGCATTGAGTAGTCGGAATGTCAATTACCATGAACGATTGATGTCAATCCGGGAAAATACCAATACGAGTCGAGATACGAGTAGAGATCGGTTTCAGTCAACGAGGGACAAACTTCTTCAAAAACTGACTGTTCTCACGAGTACTAAATCACGACTCATCCCAATTCATCGTGGTGCTTATTAGCAACATATATTAAAAACTATCATTAAAGTAATCAACCCGAATCACTATTATTATTATTCGTATTCTACCTTCTCAGATAGGTTTTTGATAGACAGACTTCAGTAGCACACATCCCTACGTCTCCCAGCAAAAACAACTCGACATCAAGCACTGCAATAAGCCCCTCAAATTCCGCATACTGCCTCCCTTTACCCCATCCAACATCCCCACCATACTCCTTCCCCTTCCTCGCATGCTTAACGTTCTCTCTCTGTTATAGTCTTCATCATCTCATTGCCAATCAGAATGCGCTATAGACATTTTTCCTGCTAATGATTTCTCCCAGCAATCCCCTCTCCTCCCCCGCCATACCTAGCAATTCCTCGTTTGGTTACCTTTCAATCAACTTCACCTTTTCCATTCTTATCCATGCCCGCAGTTCGAAAGTCTCCATTCTACACCTGTCATCTTGATACACCTACGATGGCGATGGCGAGAGTGGAGCTTAATCCGAAGTCAACCCTGAAGCTTGTGAAAAATCAAACACCACTTCCAGAGTAATTTATTTCCAGCAACCGAAAAATTACAGGGCATAGGTGCTTTTACTTGGGTTCTTCAGGATTTGTGAGCTCTGATTCGAACTGGGGTGAAATTCACCAAAAATATGAATAAGTATTATAAAGAACGACCATTACATTGGGTAATCCAGTTATTTCCTGAAGAACGATTGCGTTTTTATCTCAGAGCCGTTAACGCTTAAAAGCACCAGAAACGGATCCTCTTAAAATTCCTTTATTTTTAGGATTACTATAGATTTCTTCCTCAAAAAAATTAAAATTTCTTAACAAGAAATATTCAATTATGTGTCACTGTCTATTAATTTCTTAAGTCCATTCATCCGTCAATGGCGGCGTGCTTCAATATTTGCATCGTACTCCTAAGAATGAGCGCTTTCACAAAAACTGTTTTTGTACGTTTGCCAAATATCTTTTGAACCCGTCTAACTTTTTCACCATAAATAAAATGCTTAGCTTTGTAGGTAAATCATCTTAATAAATCATCTACGACAGAGATCGAGTGAGGTCGGACAAGAAATATCCGTATTTCTGAGGATCTCCCGCAGATGACTGATCAAATACAGTTCTAGTGCGACACATGGCAATAAGAATTACACTTTTAAAATATGCAGTGGAGAAGTTTCAGAATAGAAGTCCCTATTGAACGCCTAAGGCACCAATAGTAGCTAAATATAAGGTGTACTTCTATACTCGGCTTAATATTTTGCCATTACCCTTACTTTAATCTCTCCTGAACGAAGCTTATACGGGTAACATGTGGAAAAGCTAGCAAAAACTAAGGATTTATAGGAAGAGTATTGTGCCAATGTGAGGAAAAGGTTAAAGAACAATTCCTCTCTGGTTACTTTTCATTTAGAATTTACTGCTACTATATGAGATGTATATGCTCATGCAATTGAATTGATTTCCGAATTAGATCGCGTGCAGATTTATAAAACGTTGTTATGCTAAACTGAGTAACGTACGTATCAAAATAAGTTTATGAGCCATGTCTTGGGTGCAGGGTAGTAAATTTTCAAGCAATACCAAGTCCCTGAAATATTATGCGCAGAAGCAGAAGTCTGTCTATGAAATTTCCTGTGTCGCATTAAAATTACGTGCAGATCATATATCTATCAATTTTGTGCGTGCCACAAAGCCTGCGATGTGTTTCCATGCATGAATTTGTTCTCGTTATTTGTAAAATAGGCAATAATACTACTGAAAAATACACATTATAACGGCAATAGGACACAAGCATCGCATGTCTCCAAGTGCAATGCAAGCTCGGCTTTGATATAAATTAAATGCATTTTCCTACACCCGCGAAGCTTTATCCATAATATTCCTGTGTTTAGAGCACTAATTATATCTGTGGGAAAGTGGAATAGATATCATTGCTTGCCATCTTTCCGTAAAGTGTAGCCATAAATATTTCTAGAAAATTACCGAGTACCATCACATGTGCCATGCGTTTAAAACTATTGACTAATAATATGTAGATTGTTACTTTTGCGCAAATACCAGTCTGATTACTAAATATTGTGTTTAATAACTGAAAAAATTTCAGTTATTAAATTTTTTCTTTCATTAAAATGCCAACTTGAACATTATACGCGGTTTTCGTGGACTTTAGGTATCTCTCAGTGCTGTTTACAAAACAATATTACCTTCCAACTCAACATTATTTACTGTATAGTGTTGTTCAATTATATTCTTTTCTCGTGAATATATCATTGACATAAAGGAAGAAATACGCATATGTAAGGAATTTATTTTACGTTTCGATAAATTTAACTCAATCCATTTTACATCGCAAAATTTCACATATATAAAAGATGAGCAAGTTTATTTTTTAATATTTTAAGCTTTTTTACAATAGAGTTCATTCGTAAGCAAGTTATATCATAATAGTCCGTTCCTTTTGAAGAAATTTTACAGTATGACACAAGCATTAAGGTTTGCAATGAAGCCGAACGGTTAGACGAAACAAGCAGCAAAAATAAGTATTGCATTATTTAAGTTTTTTGATCCCATCGTTAAATATCATTAACCTCGCACCATAGATAAAACGATCCAGTAATAAGTCAGTGAAATCGAACTTGATACAATTCGGGAAGTTTTACTCAAGTGAATACCATATCGTTCTTGCCGTACTTCAAAAGATGATGATTGCTTCGATAGAAAAGTTATTTTGTGGAAAATAGGAACATTTTACCATTTGAACTATTTAGAATAAAGCTTAAGGAATTCTGTGCCTTTCACCACGTTTCCCTGCGAGGCTCAAAATTAAAAATAACAAGGGTTAGAAAAAAAAGAGCTCTTATGGGAAATATTGCAGGCATTGAAATTCCCAACGGATCTGTAAGAAAACTTGATAAAAGTGCTCAAATCGCAACCTTAAACAAATTTATTCTATTTATAGATTTGGAAAAATCTTAAAATTAAAAAACTTTTCCAAACTAGTTACCGTTACTCCCTATTTGGTTCAAGGAGAGAGGACCCTTCTCTATAATTATTAATGTACTGCTTTCCTCCTCTACGAGAGAGAAAGTACTACTTGAGATATTAAGTGCAAAACTTCCACAGGAATCGAAATACCAAGAATTGTTTCACCATAAAATAGAAGTATGCCTTGTAAATTTGACAGCACAAAAATGTTCACTTCAATACTCCTGGTGTCATCAAAGAGGAAAGGATTCTTTCGGAGACATTGTACACTTCATGCATATAGGATCAATTGTTCTTTGAAAGAAGTGGATATTAAAAAAACCACAAACACCTAAGAAAGAAAAGACCATACAATTGACCCCAACAAACATGTGCGATCTGACAGTGAACACCTGTCAACCTTTGAAAAAAAAAATTCACCGTACCAGGGTGGGGAGCAGACAAAAGACCATGTTTAGGAAAATGAGAATTTAAACGACTGGTAATGTATTTTCCTTACACTGCACCCAAGGACAGAGTGCCCCGTGGTCTCCCGCCCTAAATCAGACTCCATTCTCAAAGGGTCAAGGCCCCTTCCTTCCCGCCTCTCCCCCTCTCCGGCCACCCTCGCTACTCCCCTTAACAACGTTCCAAACGTTGCCCGTTCCCCCGTCTCCCCTTCCATTATGCGTCCCAGGAACGCAGTCACGTCCACCTTCACCCCAACCCCATTTCCTCCCCCAAACACCACTCACCGGCTTTTTCCAACGCCTGTTGCTGGGCTTCGTAAGTCGTGTCAGATCCGTTCCTTTGGTTCACGGGCGCCATAACAACTCTCCAAATCTGGATGCAGGGGAAAAAGAACCAAATGACAATTTCCTCGCGACCGCAGTGCGTTGAAGTCTCTTCCTTCCTTAGGGCTTTTCTGTACGCCTTCCCTCTCCGTTCTATCCTCCTGCTATTATCTTTTCGAGTCTCCGGTACCTCTCTGTCGCCTGGTTCGTACTTGATTGGAGGAGTGGCCGTTTGAGTAACCTGATTGACTGTTGTGTGGATGGGGCCTTGGATGGTGGGTTTCTGCACGCGAAACGTACCGCGAAACTGGAGTGCACACGGCGGAATGATCCCGTCAAGTCTCTGACGCCGTGCTATATACCACCTCCGCCCCCTTCAGGCATGCGCCGCTGCTGTGGCTACCTAATCCCTCCCCTTGAACACTTCCTACCGCCTTCTCCTAACCCCCCCCCCCTCTCAACGCCACTTTTTACATCATGCACTGCTCCATCCCGAGGGCCTATCGCCACCGCTACCTCCTTCTCCCCACACCTCTCCTCTCCTTCCTTGCTTCCTTTCCCTTTTACCTCACGGGAACGTGGAGAGTCCTCGTGAAGTGTATTCCCCCCGGTGGTGACGTTTCTTCGATTCTCTCCCCTCCGCGCCACCCCCTTCCTTGTTTTCTTCCACCGCCGTCCCTTGCCTTCTCGCTCGCTCCCGGCCCGACCAGCCCAGGCCCACTTGATCGTCCAATGAAACCACGAGGGAGCAGGAACATCTCTTCCTCCCACAGGTCAAGGTGTCTTCTTTAAATGTTACGTAATCTCACGTCAGGGCTATGCAACGAACCCAGCGGGAAGACCCCTTGGACACTCCGCCCGTGGATTTGCCATTAAAAATCGTATTTATGAACTGATATTTACATCATGCATGCATTTAATATATACACCAGCTATTCGGTGGACATTGTCTAGTCCCAACAAGCGGGTTCGAATGTCTTAATGACAAGTATTATCACGCCCTTTGGCAGTAGCAAATCGGTCAAACAAAGGCGTGCAACTTAAAATGCTTCCAGTGACAGTGAAACGCTATTGTATTCGCCAGTGGTGAAACAGTTTCCGGAAAAACTTTCAGGGGAAATGCGCCTTTATACGAGTATAACTATAAGTTTACACATTGACGTTCATTTACGCTCTACTTTATCAAACTTTTCGGTGTATTTAATGTCGTGTCCCTTCTGTGACTCCATAACGAGGAGCAGTTTCATATGCAGTGAATGGGAGATTATAGTTCACAGCATGGATGAAGAATGCAGAATCTACGCATATCAATATGTGGTTACAAAATATCCCGCCAGCCGCCGCTAAGTTGGGCTGGTGATTTAACTCATGGCATGCAACATCAATAAGCAAGTTCGAGTTCGTTTTTAGTGCATATATGTATATGTATATAAATATATATATACACACACGCACACACACACACACACACACATATATATATATATATATATATATATATATATATATATATATATATATATATATATATATATATATATATACATACTCCTCCACACCCGCATTTCAATAGCCCCCAGTCTACGTCTATCCTCCTGCTTCAATGGCCACGTTTCCGCTACGATCCATATCAAAGTTTTTAAGAGTCTTTTCTTAATATCCTTACCCAACGTCCCTCTATCCAACTCCCTCCTCCTTGTGAAAGCCTCTTTGCCTAGCGCACTTCTTCTCCTTACGCCCCTACTACTTTGAGCGTGTTGGTCCAAAACACTTGCGAGATACGTAAACTGTTCTACCTGCTCTAGTTTTTGCCCTCCTATTTTAATGTTTAGCTTAGCCTTTTTCTTTCTAGAGAATCGCAAAACCATTGTTTTATTAATATTAATTCCCATGCCATACCTGTCGCACTGAATTTCCAATTCACTCAGCAATGCTTGCAACCCCTTGGCTGACTGATAAACTATAGCTTGATCATCAGCAAACCTAACTGATTTTACGAGCTCCCGCCCACTTTCATTCCTACCTCCAGTTCTTCCAATGCCTCTTTAATCATTTCCTCTGCATACAGATTGAAAAGCAACGGTGATAATGGGCAACCCTGCCTGACAACTCTTCCTAACACTGCCCATCCGGACTCCTCGTTCCCCACCCGAGCAGTCTGAGACATGTACAGGCTGCGGAGTAGCCTCCTTTCCCTCCAATCTATTCCTATATTCTGCAATATACCCATTAGTTTTTCCCAATTCACTCTATCAAACGCTTTTTCGAAATCTACGAAACAGGAAAATACCTCCGTGCTATGTTCTATATTCCTCTCGATTAATAATCTCATTACTGCAATGTCACCTATCACCACCGTACCTCTCCCCTTCCTAAACCCAAACTGATCATCCCCTAAGTAATCATCTGCCCTAATTTCTATCCTTTTGTTTATGATCCTGAGAACAACATTAGCTGCGTGGGATATCAAACTTATCGTCCTGTAGTCCTTACATGATGTAGCCATTACCTTTTTCGGAATAGGAACTAAAACTGATATCACAAAGTCTTCGGGCCAGATTCCTTCCTCATAAATACTACGAATCAGCCCATATAGCTTCCTCCCACATATTCCTCAACATTTCAATAGTTCCGCGGGAATGTTATCCTCCCCCACGGCCTTATTTAGTTTCATCTCCTTTAATGGCCTTTATATCTCATCGTCGAGTATGCCTGGACCTAAGCTATCTTCCTCTTGGTCATACGCAGAACTCAACTGCTTTCTCCCCGCGGTCATTCCTCGTGCCTAAACCGTAGTCCCCCACCTCATCACCATCTCTTCCTTTGCCTACCGTAGCATTCCAGTCCCCCATCACTATCAAATATTTCCCTCAGGGAACACACGCGATTATGTCCTCTAACTGATCGTATATCCTATCGACCTCTTCTTCCTTATGGCTACTCGGTGGCATGTATACCTGAATAATAACCAAGTTCGTTGGTTCTGCTTTTATCTCTACTAGCAATAATCTATCCATTAGCTGCTATATGTTGACTACTTTTCTTCCTACCTTTTCATTTAATACTATGGCAACCCCTCGTTGGCTCTCGTCCCCGCCGCTGTATATTATTATATAATTATCACTCCAGTAATCCCCGCTATCTTTCCATCTCACCTCGCATCGACCTAAAATATCTATTTGTTCCCTTTCCATCTCTCGCTTAACATTCTCCAATTTCCCTATCCTCATCATTGTCCTAACATTCCACGTTCCTATTCTAACTAATTTGGTCTTCTTCTCCTGCGTCTTCTGTCCTGCTGCTGCTGTTATTCCCTTGCAAGGGTTTCGTGGGATGACGACCACGGAAGCCTTGCCTCCCCCGCTGCCGGGTACAACACACGCCGATTGGGCCGAGTCCCGTAGTTGCCAGGACTCAAAATCTCTGTATAGTCCATCATGTTAATCTTGGGAATGATAATTGAGGTGGTTTCCCGTTGCCTTCCTCAATAGTGTTTTTAACGTGACACCATCACTTACTGGCCGCCCCACTGGGGTCAGACGCCATTGCAGCCGCCTCACTGAGGAACAGACGCTGCGTGGACCACCTTTCGTCTGGCTCCTAAGCTTCGACCTATCTGGCATGGGTGACCCTACCTGGAGCAATTATTATTGCTACCGCCAGCACAACTCTAGGCGTCATCGGAACGCACAAGCCCTTCCACCACGTCAAGGTTGTAGTCCGGGGAGGGATATATATATACATAATGTATAACACTTAGCACTAGTAGACACAGACAAAAACACAGCAACACACAAACAAGAGACTCACTATTTTTCGACTTTTCGTTGGTCGTGACCACCTTTATCAAGAAAAAGAGGGACAGAACTGAAGGGAATACCCTGCAGGTATTCTTTTTTTTCCGTGAGACTTTCAAAAAGTGTTATATATATATATATATATATATATATATATATATATATATATATATATATATATATATATATATATATATATATGTGTGTGTGTGTGTGTGTGTGTGTGTGTGTGTGTGTGTGTATATATATATAGATGTATCACCCCTAATCGGGTTGAAAAGGCTTTGCGAGGAAAATATATCCCAAGTTACGTTCAAAACACTCATATCTTAGAATTAGTCTGCTTTTACAAGGAATGGGTAACGAGGCAATAACGGATAAAACCTCTCAATCATTCTTTAGATCTGGAATATTTTCACTACGTTTTATCACAAGAAGGCGCTTCGACTTTCTCTGGGCAAAATATTGCACAAAAACTCGACTCTTGTGTAGTTATGGCCTTTAGTTGGCGCAATAATCAATTATGCAGGAATGCCCCAGCTGAGCAATTCAGCATGCACGTAAATTAGCCACCCGTGACGTTCGTTTTAATTGCACCGGATGATCGAATTTCGGCCATTTAGAGATGGGTATTTCAAATCTGGGGGGATCAAACATACCGCCATACAAATCGCCACCCTGGTTCCTTTAGCTTTGGCCACAACCTTCCTGACACTCCCTGTCTCTTATCATTTGCTCATTGCTGGCCCTTTCGTGATGCAGCCTAAAAAGAGGCCCGTTCCTTTCAATTTATGCCTCGAATGGTTTAGACTGCTTACGTGTAACTCTAAAGAATGATTCACATATTTTTATCGTCTTGAATACCTCCAAATCACCCATCTTAAATAAAATGTTCGAATCTTATAATAGTTCTTGTTACAAATCTCATCATAAATCTTAATCTCCCAAATTGTTACAATGGATTTATTAATTAATAATTTTAGCATGCTAATGTGTGTTAACTTAACTATTTAATTTATGACCTAATAAAATTTAAGCAACTCTTCTTTTATGATGTTAAAACAACAGGCTTCTGCTACTCCCGAATATCTCCGAACTGGTTCCTTCGTTGGTCCTGGTCTTGTTTTCTGGATCTATTATCAAATTACAGGCTCTTTCATCGATTCTCTCCTCCAGATGAATTTCCGTGTCGGAAGGTTTCTATTTTCGCCTCACACACCCCCTTCTTCTTTTGAATTAGATTGAGTTTGCCAATCTTTTCAAAGCTGTATCCTGGTAGATGCAGCACGGTTTATACTTACTTCCTTGTCCTCCATGGACCGTTTTCTTCTTTTAATTAGGCGTTACTTGGGCAGCATGATTTCAGTAGTTCCTCCCAAGGTTCTCCATTATAATATTCTTTTTTCAGCAGAAGACGTCATTCTTTTAATATAGCAAGTAGTATATATATCTAATGAAAGTATATATTTCTGATGTAATTTTCCCCATGAATGATATGGGATCAGAATAACTGTACCAAACCGAGCTCACAGTGGTGGACATTATATTTCTTTTTTCATTATAAGTAGCCTAGTATGTCGTCATTAGTTCATACGAGCTCATAACCTCGTATAATCTTAGTTATATGTCTATTGCTTACAAAAAGCTCTTCATTTATACCTAGAGAAATATATATCACTTACATACTGCAATGCATGCACTTGTATTTATCGCGATCTACAAGTATAACGTTTGAATTATTTCATATACATAATGTGACTAAAAATTGAGAAAAACTCAATTTTTGCTGTTGTATGCCTGGTTTTTAATCATCCCCTGCCACACACCCTGGCGAATTCTTTCAGGTCACCACGTAGAAGTGGAAGTAACGGCCAATAATATAATTTGTTTGCTAGTTCAGATTTTAGCCCTTGAATTTTTTACAAGTGCCTATTCAATGGTTTATGGTACCCATTTCATGTGCCCTCCAAGGTCGCAGTACATGTGTTGATGGTTAGTGATTGGAGAGTATGGTGCTTCGGACGGCTGAGGTCATTTTGCATCACAAGCAGCCTCGTAAAACTGGCACAGGAAAAAATGGTTGCCCGAAGCAAGCCCGAACCATGACCTTCAAATCACCCGGTGAGTGTATTTCCTACCTGGCTTTGCGAGGATGTCAGTACCATATTATGCTATTGGAAAATAACATTTATGTTTTACTACATTGGGATATACTGTTAACCTTATTTCAGATACGCAATTCTAGTACTCTAATGAAAGTTTTAAAATATATTGCACAAATTGACCGTGTTTTAAAGAGTTAGTGTGACTTTAAAGGCAATGAATTCTAGCACCATGAGATAACGCTGCAAAATTCATTTCCAATAATAGATAGATAACTTTTTGTTTGCTTGGATAATTATTAGTTTCGCTCACATTTGTTACTCATCCCCAAAATTATTTAGTTAATATTAAACCAGTTTATGGAGAAGTTTGGTTTAACCGTCGGCTTAACTATTATTATATTTTGCCCTGTGGCCTTCACTGTATACATATTTAACAAATCAGTTAATGAAATATTTAAAATGGGAAAATGTACAGTGGGAGAATCTTCCGTATCTGAAGAGGATTAACATATTCGCCTGAGATTACGTTCTGCTAATACTTCGCCTAAACATTCGTTCAAATCAATCGGCAAAATTCCCAAACCAACAGCAGAAAATCGTCGAGTAACCGTCATGGCCTCAAGAATATAATTCAATCCACGCAACTTCCAACGACAAAATTAAGACACATGTGAAAGCAAGTTATTATCAAGTTACCCCGGTTAAGGGGGTTTTTGGATGGACACAGCAGCTACTAAATATATCTTTTGTAATTCCTAACAAAACACAAAATCCAGTATCCTACTCCAAATAACTCCACATCCTCTACATCAGGTCCCTTTTCAGCTCAGAGTACTTCCTTCCTCCCTTCATCCCATCCAACATCCCTATCCTGTTCCTTCCCTTTCCTCGTTTGCCTAACATTCTCCCCTCTATTACAGTCTTCAACATCCCGCTGCCGGTCAATACCCCCTTCAGCCTTTTTTCCTGCCTCCATAGGATTTCTCCTAACAAACCCCTCTCTTCGCCCACCATACCAAGTACTTCCTCATTTGTTTTCTTCTCAGTCCATTTCACCTTCTCCATTCTTCTCCACACCCACATTTCAAAAGCCTCCAATCTACGTCTATCCTCCTGCTTCAATGACCACGTTTCCGCGCCGTACATAGCTACCCTTTATATCAAAGTTTTTACGAGTCTTTTCTTAATATCCTTACTCAACGTCCCACATTCAACTCAAAATCTCTGTATTGTCCATCATTTTAATCTTGGGAATGGTAATTGAGGTGGTTTCCCGTTACCTTCCTTAATGGTGTTTTTAACGTGATACCATCACTTACTGGCCGCCCAGCAGGAAGGAACAGGATAGGGATGTTGGACGGGATGAAGGGAGGAAGAAGGTACTCAGAGAGGAAGAGGGACTTGATGCAGAGGATGTGGAGTTATTTGGCAGTTGTGTCCATCCAAAAACCTACCTTAACCGGTAGATTACCTAATAAATAAATAAATATATACATATATATATATATATATAGAATATATATATAGAATATATATATAGAATATATATATAGAATATATATATAGAATATATATATAGAATATATATATATGTATATATATAGAATATATATATATATATACACAGAGTGCATTCCAAAAGTAATGCTTTTATTTTCAAAAGAAAGTACTTTATTAAATAGATATGCAAACATACATAGAAGTCTTAAAAGTGCTTTCCTTGGGCTTATACACATTTTTTCCAGCGACTCTACGATGACTGGTACGTGCCCTGGGTGGCGTCTTCGGGGACCTCTCGCAAGGTCTTCGTCCCGGCTCATCCCTTCTATGGAAGGAAAAAGGGTTCCTTTCAGAGCTGCCTTAATCCTAGGGAACAAAAAGAAGTCTGCTGGGGCGACGCCAGGACTATACGGGGGGGGCGGGAGTGTTGACACCTGATGTTTGGCCAGGAACTCGCGGACTCGTAGCGCGTTGTGGTAAGGCGCGTTTACTTGATGGAGTTGCCAGGTAGCGGAGATATCTTTTCTCGTCTTAATGACCCTTTTTCGGAGTCTTTCTAGCATATTGACGTAAAAGGCAGCGTTAACTCCCTGTCCTTGAGAAACAAACTCCTTATGGAACGCTCATTTACTGTCGAAAAAGAAAATGAGTATTGTTTTCACTTTTGATTTGCTCTTTCTTGCCTTTTTGGGCTTGAGGGACTGGTCGGTGTTCCACTCAGAGCTTTGGCGTTTTGTTTCTGGGTCGTATTCAAAAGCCCAGGTTGCATCACTAGTGATGACGTCCAAATAATCAGTTTCATTTTCGATACGTTGCAAAACTTCACCAGAGATTTTCGCTCGGTTGATCTTTCGTTACACGGTTGGGGCGCAGAGGTTTACAATAACTGTCTTCCTGCCGCTTTCACAGCTTGGAGAGCACTGAAATTGGTTCCTTGGCAAATCTTAGTGTCGTTTCCGCCTACTCCAAGTGGTTTGATCCCACTCCGATTAATAGGAGCGCCGCCAAAAATTCAATTTCATTACTTATGGAACGCTTCCTGTATGTGCGTGTATGAGTGTATATACAAATATATATATGTGTGTGAGTGTTTTATAATTTTATATATATATATATATATATATATATATATATATATATATATGTATGTATATATAGTATATGTGTGTGTGTGTGTGTTTTTAAAGAGGGAAGAGAAAATGCTCTTTACGCACGCACTTACACCACACGAAAGGATAAGTGCGACATTGGGCTCGGTGTGGTCTCGAAGTCACCCAAGGGTGAATAACCACGGGTTCCTGGATGTATCGGAACGCGGCCGGAGTATGCCTCGGCGACCCATACCAAGTAAGGGTCATTGGAACACACAAGCCCTTCCACCACGTCAGGGTTTTAGTCCGCGGAGTGTTTTTTTTCTTATTTTTAGTTATAAAAAATATGTTACGGAATTCAAATTATGCTGACAATTAAAACCAAATAAGCATGTGCAAGGGTATCTAAGTGTTAAATACTTATCTATGCACGATAGACAAGGTGATGGTTACAAAACTAGAATGAAGTATAGTGGAAAGACAAATCAACAATCAAGACTCAATCTAGAAGTTATACAGGTAGTTGATTTTTCTCTACATTTTTCATTAAATTAATAATAAATAAATTATGGAATAAATTATGGAATAAATTCATAGCGTGGAGGAGAATTGTTTTTAAACTTCGGAGAGATATCCTTTACACTATTACTAACACACTATGGCCCTCAACGGAGTAATATGCTGCATGCCTTGAGCTTTCTGTTAATCTAGAGGCATTCGTGTTTGGACGTATAAACCTCATGATTCCGCAACCACGAAGAGAAATTATCGGATGAATTGACACACCCTTCACCCAGCAACGCGTCATTGCCAGCAAGTCAATTCCCCTGGCGGGAGACGCACAGCTATTAGTAAAAATGATTGTGGTCGCTCCGCGCCCCGTTCAATGGAAAAATCCACCAATATGGAGTCAAAGTGGTACAATCTGCTGGAGAAGATAGAGGGAAGGTCAAAGCGGATCCAAGAGGGGAAGGAATGATGCACAAATAATGTTAGATAGCAAAGTCGGTTTAATGGAAAACAATTTCTTTCGAATCATTTAGGAAATACTGAGGAAATGTCAACGAACTGGTGTCCATTCTTACTCACAAGAAATCGAATTTTATGTCCTAGTGGTTAACTCTTTGAGGACTTTCTGATGGAAATAAATAAGAGGTTAAGTTACTAAATAAATCGCCCAGGAATATACGTCAACAGGACAAGCGCAGGAGCCCTTACGAACATTTCGTTGGAATCGCTTGGAACTTCCACCGTATAGTATCCCGACTTACTCCGCGATCATAGCTCGATAATAATTCAACTGTCGTTTAGCGGTGGATTAAATAAAAATGACGCGCACGACACAGAAAAATGAACAAATAAGGCATGTCAGGAGGATAATTTAGTCAGTTAAACCACCTCTCCTAAGAGAAAAACCTTTGGGTTCTCTCTCCGCGACATTGCACCAGAGATACGCTGATTTATAATAACTATTGGGCAGTGATGTCAATCAATGATGAAAGGACAGAGGAATTGGAGTCTTATGTAGGCATGGAAGTTTGTTTAATATGTATTAATTCAATATCCATATAAGTAGGGAAAAATTCACACTTTGCACGCAAGGGACTCAGGGTTTACTGGGTTGAGGTCAAGCAAAACTCAAATATACTACAGACGAATGAACTCTTTTCTCTACATTTATTGACCTTAAAGCCCATTATTTTTCTTGACTGATGGCTTGGTTCTAAAAGTCATTCAGTATGAGTGCAACCTCCAACCTACTGCAAGACCCACCGATTCAAGTGCGTGGTCCCGAATAATATCTCGTATCGTTAATACGATTAGATTGCTAAATGCTCTCATGCACATCAGCATTTAAAGAAAAATTAGGCGTTATTTTGCGGCGTGAAAGATGAGCATTAACTATTTATTTTAAAAAATCCTAGCAACTGGGGCCAGAAATTAAAACAATGAGGAAAGTAAAGGCAAGTTTATACAGTTTCCTGTATGCGACACTTATTTTCTTCTCCCGAAATTATTCATTTTACCCAGCCAAGCACCCACTCCTCTTTATGGGTGTTGAGCTATTACCCATGCCACACAGATTTATAGTGGCTTGCAGGATTATTTGCTGTAAATGACATTTGTTATTTAGCTGAAATTTGTGGCATAGTATTTCGGAATAAATAGTTTAAGTATGTATTTTTGTAACTATTTGCATCGATTGCACATTGAAGATAACAGACTTGGTTGAAATACTTCGTAGGATATAGGATATATTTGCCCATTTTCCTTTTCAGGGTTGGATTTTAAAAAACAAAAAAAAGGTCCTCAAAATAATCGACACAATCTACATATATAGTGCATGTCCTGCAAGCTGCAGCAAGGGTTTTTGGCAGGGGGGGTTGAGACATTAGTCATTTATCCTTAAATATTCAATTGCATATAAATATGAATGCATGTTTCACATATGTGCATAAATACATGGATACTTGCAAATATTATTACCTATTATATTCTAAAACTATGTGAGTATCTGGGTATTGTTTTAATTTTTGCTTTTCGAATTTAGAAAAAAATAAATCCAGGTAATTCATTAAAACAAGGCTAATTGGCTGATTTTGCTGCGATTATTTACGATACCTACGAAAGAGTAAAACGAGAGATAATCAATCGTACCCTTTGAGTTTCCATGCGGTGTAATACCTTTGTAACCTCACTCATCTGAATGATTCATAATAGAGGTGTATGATAAATCAAAATGATTACAACAGGCTTCAAAGAGAAGAAAAATATGGATATGAAGTGGATAGTCGATATCAGAAACCACGTCAGATTAATCCTGAGATTGATGATCAATGATGATGACATTTCCACACTATGAAAAAAAAGAAAGTAGGAGGAATTGATTAACACTTTATAACATAATATATTCCATCAAAAAAATGAATGAAAAGCTTCCAGAGCACGAGAACTACTTCAGAGCACTTAAATTGGTTTTAGAGTAATCTGAAAATCTACCATTAGTTCAACTAGAAAAATTTAGTACAGGATGACATCATATCCTTTCGTGTTGCGGAATTCAAGCCTGATGATTTCCAGTTAACCCATTCCAAGAAACCGCGGGAGATGCCGCAACAGTAACTATTAACTGAGTCATCCGCTGAGTGCGCATTTAAATGAATCAATTTCAGATTATATAAATCATTCACCTCGACCGGCATCCCGGTCAAGACGAATGATTTTTACACTCTGAAATGAAAACATTACTTCTAGCTAAACATTAAGAGAACCCATCGAGATCATCAAAAACCCAAGATTTTACGCTCATGAGGTAGTGGATGACTAACACCAGAATGATATGGATTAGTGGTGAAAAAACATGTTTTTCCCACAAAAAATTGATGATACTACCTTGATCAAAAATTTCCCGGAATTTATTCAGAAAATTAAAAATACAAGTTTATTCATCTAAATCTATATTGTCCCCTTCAAAGTAATCCCCATCGACTGCAACACACTTATGCCAGCGCTTGATCCAATCCTCGAAACATTTTTTATATTCGGTTTTCGGTATGTCCATCAGTGCTTCCTGCGATTTTTCCATTACTTCCTCTCGGCTGCTAAAACGCGTTCCCCGTAATGGTTTTTTAACTCGATTGAAGAGAAAGAAGTCACAGGGAGCCAAATCAGGTGAATTCGGTGGCTGTTGGATGGTATTTGTTGCATTTTTCGTCAAAAAATTACGAATAATGATAGCACTGTGCGACGGTGCGTTATCATGGTGCAAAATCCACGAGTTTTCTGCCCACATTTCTGGTCTCTTTCGGCGAATTGCTTCACGCAAACGTCTCATAACGCCCAAATAATACTCTTTGTTTACTGTCTGGCCTTCTGGCAAAAATTCATGATGCACTACACCGTTGTAATCCATGAAAACCGTCAGCATTGCCTTCTTTTTTGACTGAAAACGACGTGGTTTTTTTGGTCTCGGCTCATTTGGTGAACGCCATTCACTTGCCTGATGTCTGGATTGCGTGTCGTACTCATAAACCCACGTCTCGTCTCCAGTAATGATCCTTTTGATGAATGTGGGATCGGATTCAGCCTCGCAAATCATGTCTTTTGCGACGTCAACACGGTCTCTTTTTTGCATGAAATTGAGGTCTTTTGGCACCAACTTTGCTGCTACACGACGGAAACCCAAATCATTAACCACAATGTCTTGGGCGGATCCATAGGCAATGTTCAAGTCCTCCGCTATTTCTCTGATGGTTAATTTGCGGTTATTGACCAACATTTCTTTTACTTTATCAATTTTTTCACCAACTTTCGATGTCGATGGTCTGCCACTGCGTTCATCATCTTCGATTGACTCACGACCACTTCTGAACCGCTCGTGCCACTGGTAAACGACCGTTTTTTTTAGAGAATCGTTGCCGAAACACTTTTCCAACATTTCCAACGTCCGTGCGCCACTAAATCCGTTTTTTACGCAAAATTTAATACAAGTTCGTTGTTGCAAATTTAAATCCATTTCTGCAATTGTAAAAAATCGCCAACACACACAGAGATAGATGTACTCTTGGCTACGTAACTTTTGCAAATGTCAAGTTATGACACTAAGATTTAAAGGGAATATCAACAACAGATGTACCAATTTAACAAAAAAAACAGAACTCAAATCGGAACGATGGGAGCGCCACACGGTGGTTATTCCGGGAACTTTTTGATCAAGGTAGTATATGCGCAATAATATATGCTTGTAGCATACTCTCCCCATGGGAGAGTTTGATACTCCTACAACCCACGTTCTCCACCGCCTTGACGTGGTTTAGGGGCTCCATTCTGACGACTCCTAGATCTGTGCTGGCGGGAGCGAAGATACTTTCTCCTGGTGGGGAGACACATGCCAGCGAGGTCGAAGGGGAGCCCGTACTTCGTTTGCTCCAGTGAGGCTACTGCAAAGGCGTCTTACCCCAGGCGGCACGCAAAGAACCCCATTGAGGAAGGCAACGGGAATCCACCTGAGCCATTTATCCTATGAACTATGTTGGACAAACGTATATAAATAAGTCCCGGCCACGCTGGGACCCGAACCCTGGGCCGTGTGTCATATTTAGATGTCCGGATGAACATTTGGTGGTGATGGGGGATCGGACCTAACATGAAGAATGCACGCCGACAAGTCGACAGTTTACCGTACGATCAATTCGGGGAAATAATTGTTTGTGTTTCTGGAAGGAAATATTTTGCATTTATTGGGAAATTTGAACGTGGCAATAGACTGCAGAAGTCATGGTAGTGAGGGAGGGGACTAAGGTTTAGGAACAAGGAATAACCGCGGGGAGAAAGCAAAAGGGTTATGCAGCAGACAATGGTTTACCATCAACAGTACTTGGTATATCCTCGTACACCACAAAACACACCTGTGCGCATGGTAAGTGCCCGGGGATCCATAAATGTAAAAAAGTCAGACACTATTATGGTTAGGAACAGATTCAAGAACAGCGTGATTAATTAGCACAGTTTCTCTGGAGCGAATGCGGACTCAGATCATAATTTACCACCAATGAAGTGTAGTGTCAGATTCAATAAGATACGGTAGGGAAGGCGGTTTAGGTAATGGAATGCAGAGGCACTGCACTTGACTCTTGGTTCCCAATAAATATGAACTGGCTTAAAAGGAGATTCCTGAAAAAATTCATTATAGACTAGATTTACTCAAAATAGAGGGGAAAACTTTTATGCGTTGAGGGAGGGCGGTTTATGTTACGTGCTGTAAGGTTCCAAGAGAAGATTTCGGAGATAATCCAATAAACTCAAACCGCTGCTATATCTGCAACCGCAAAATGATATTCTTCGTCGCTTCTGGTGCAAATAGTCCCCACTCGCGGTTACTTTTGCCTAAAAATTCACACCACAGTATCAGTTTCTAGTCTTCAAAATGAGTTCCAAGATATCGCAGAAGACCATCAAGTCGAGACGATTGACAGTTAAAAGACAAAAAATGCAAGAGGAAAAAAATCTCGCGGTCGGAAACCTCACTGTGTTGGAGGAGAATCAATCATTGGGCGGTTCGTCAATCGGTAACGAGGCGACGCGGGGATTTCATGCGCGAGTAGCTTTTCGTTTCATGAGAAAAACTATAGCCGTGTAACAGGGATGGCCAATCGGACAGGTGCCCTCCCAGGTCATTGCTTTCACTAATCTTGGGAGTATGAAGACTTTGAATGGCTCTCGGAAGATATCATCGCGAAACTCATTGGATAAGTCCTATTGTACTTCTTCCTCCATATAACGCCATATTAGTAGCATGCCTCTTTATGAAATCACCAACCACACACACACACAGTGGCTTGCGGAGCACACGTAGAATAGAAAAAAATTACATTAATTTTCCCTCTTTCTCTCTGATTACATCACCCCTCACCTTTTTTCGCGTTATCCTGCTCTAGCTTGTGTGACCAAACAGCTCGACTAGGGACATTTTATTTAACATGGAGCAAAAATAAATTCTCCATGAATTAATTATTGCGGGCAACTCACTAACAATTTACACCAGATATCTTCGATAGGAGTAGTTGGAGAATTCATATGTTCAGTGAGATTTGCAGATGATCAATTTTTAGTCAGTTGACCAGCTTAAGTATTACAACCTATGCTGCGCATATTATTTCATCTTTTTCATATTTATTGGATGGGAATTAATTTAATTCAAGTAAAGGTATTGATTCTATCGAGAGATAGGAAAGTTGAAGTGAAGAATGAACATTGGAAGTTATCAACTGCATCAGTTTGAACAGTTCATTTATTTAGGTAATGTTTTGAACCAAAAGGTCCAAGTAGCAGAGATATAAGAAGAATACTTACGTAAGACAACGAAGATTTCTCAAGGAGGTAATGGGTGACATAGCCTTTGATTAGGGATACTATGAAAAGATTAGTGAAAACTTTTATATTGACCGTGGTTTGGTAGGGCTGGGAAACTTGATCGTTGGGGCAAGATAGCAGAGATAGATTGGGGCCTTTTAAGATGTGAGTGTTAAGTTGGATGTAAAAAGGTAAAATGAAATAAATGGAAAGCAAACGAATGAGGAACAGGCATTGTAGAGGAGGAGAGATGGTTGCTGGGAGAAATCCAAATAATAGCCTCCGTACCTTAACTGGTTAAAGCAATTGGCCGGATATCAAGGGATCCGGTTTCGAATTCCGGTGAAGGCAAATGACTTTTAAACTATAAAATTGCTGAATTTTAATGCCAATTAAGCGGATGATACCGTTACTGTCGCGACATCTCCTGCAGTTTGCTGGAATTTTTCAGAGGAAGGAAAAAAGGATGGCGAGTATTTTAATTGGTGATGGGATGTTGGCGACTGTTATAGAGGGAAGGACGATAGGTAGTATAATTAGGGGAGGAAAATAATAGGTATGTTGGAATGTTCCGTGACGCAGTGGTTTACCGTGATATCCGTGATCCTGAGGACAGAGCAGTTTTATGAGATGACCTTAATGCTATACAACGCTGGTGAGACACTTGGAAATCAGAATTAAACTCAAAAAAGTGCTTAGTCATAACTTTTGGAAAAAGAGCAATTCCCACCCGTACCTCCTACTCCATCGGGAACACCGAAATGGAATGTGTAGACTCAACCAACTACCTAGGCGTTGCCCTCACTCATGATCACTCCTGGGTGAAACAACTACGGGGAATATGTGGACAATATAACAAAAAATTATTATTTATTAGAATGGTACTAGGTAAATGTGATGAAAAGGTCAAATAGATATGTTATCCATCGCTGGTTAGGCCTCATTTTGGATATGCTGCAAGTATATGGGATCCTCACGAAGTTGGATTAAATGGCGAATTGAATCGCGTGCAGCATAGAGGAGCTGGATTTGTAAAACGTTGTAATGATAAACTTAGTAGCGTATTCAAAATAGGAGAGCAGCCAGGCTGGGAATCACTCTCGGAGCGAAGGTTAAATTACAGATTGAAACTCTTACATAAATTGGAAGGAGGTCTCTTAAGCAGTAATGTTGAAAGTGTGCTATTATTATTACCCCCATCGAACTACTGTAGGAGAGATCATGTTAGCAAAATTAGAGAAATTAAGTGTAGAGCAGATAGATTGAAGATGTCACTTTTTCCACGAACGATATCCACGGGCATCGCAATAACATCGTTCGACCGCGGTAGGGTCATGTTCGGGTAAAATTATTCTGTCATGCATTCACCTCCTGCCACACACCTTAGCGGTGGCTTAGGGGATATATAAATTTAAAAAATACTTTTTTGCGCATGCGAGACGAGCTGCTAGTAATAAGAAGGCCAACAAAATAAGGGTCAGATATAATTATGGCAACATAATAGGCTACTTAAAATTAGAGGTTAATAGTACATTTTAATCAATATCGCAAATTGTTGACAATCTAAGAAAGTGCTTTAATCTGAAATTTAACTAACGCTCCGTTAGTGGTTCCCACCTTCTTTCTCTCCTCGAATAATTTTTATACACATATCACTAAGTTTATCGCAGCAATGCTTCTTTGTAAAGCCAGATTCTCTACCTTGTATGCGATATGATTCGATAATCAAACCGCCTTAATGAAGATGCCGTGGGTCAATAGCATATTTTAAATGAGGTCTTCCTATCGAAAGATATAATCGCTCTTAGCTACGCTTCGCCAGTACTATTCTAATAAATTCTAATTTTTTCATAGCATCCCCACATACTCCCCTTGAATAAATCACCCATGAGAGGTCATGATTAAGGATTAGGCCTAAGAATTAAGCTATCAAACGATGTGCGTTCCTAGAGGCAAAAATATATAATAGAAGTCAAGTGACCCCAGTGTCGTTAGTACGGTCAAAATTGTGGCCATCATTGTGAAGAGAACAATGCATGTACGAGGGGTTTGGGTCAGATAGGGGTAGCCAAGTTCCACTCTCTGTTGCCAAGTGAAAGAGTCCAAGCTGGGACGGGGTTATAAGGGTTGGTGGGTGGTGAGTGCGTGTTTATAAGGGAGTGGGGAGAGGCCGAGGGGAGGAAATTATGGGTTGAAGTGTTCGTAAATACATTACGTTGCGCTTCAAAGCATTCATATGTTTTTAATTGAAATTAAAGTGGATACTGCTAAGGTTATAAGGCTTTAACCCTCCTACCTTAGAATTAGTATGCGCTTTATAACATTGGTATTGGCATGCGTTTATTTTTAGGCGTTCTTTGGCCTAAATCCAGAAATCCTCAATCAGCATGAAGAACGTTTCTCCTTGTTAACGAGTGAAAACTGTTTGGCACGTTCGTCACACACCAAGCGCATTTTTTTAAAACGATGGTCTCACTAAAAGTTTGGAATCCATTTCCTCGAAAGACGTAACATAATTGAAACCGGTTATGAATCATAAATTCGACGTTGTTGGATCGTTTGCGTGATGTTGCTTGTTCGTTAGGACGAAAGCATACAAATAAACACGTACATACCAAGATAAAATCACAATTTACCTATTGTATATGACCTAAAGTGTTCTGAGTAAATAAGTTTCCAAATTTTAAAATAAAATAATCACGAAAACAAGGCGATAGCTTTAGCGTAGTTGGTTGTTCAGATGGTGAGTATTTCTCTGGGGAAATCAATATTTAGGAGAATTTCTTAAGACCAATCAGAATGTTAAAATATATTGATCGAATAGTAAATGATAATGACAGCGATAATACCCGCAATTCCATTTCCGTTGCAGAAAACATGAAGTCCTATAAACGGGAATAACTATTGTCATATTAAATTCATAAATAAAAACACGAATACTTCATTGAAACTATCAAGGTAGACATTGTTTTCTGAACGGAATGTTGGTTCAAAAAAGATATAGAGACTACGAGATCCTTCCGCAAGTTTTCTACGCCTACAAAAATAGAAAACCTAATAGACTTGGTCAAGGGGTTTAACTCAACTCACAACTCTGCAGCCATCGTTATGAAGACAACAATAGAGAAAGATTTTTGTGTAACGTCAAGGAATATAATCATTGATCTTATTATTATTCTCATTCTATAGATTCCCTGACTCCATAATAGATTTTATCTCAAAGCTCATTTACCAAATATCTACACTTTTCACCGGGTATAGCAGCACTCTATCTGTAGTCGCCAGGGACTTTTAATCTTCCGGAAAGTTTAACGCCCGACCGTCCTAGGGGGGAAAAGTAGTTTGCGTCAAAAGAAGTCTGGGGCGTAATCACCCCCTGCCAAACACCTGGGTGGTGTCTTCCAGGGTTATACGTAATAATAATAAATCAATTGGAATATTTATTTTGGAAGTGAAAAATAGCAAAAACTCGAAACAATTGATTCATAGTAGTAGTAGTTTTAAGGGGAGGCGACCGACAGCTAAGGTCATTTGCGCCATAGGGGATGGACAGGAAAGGATGAAGGGTGGAGAGAAACCCGGCGTCGGCATTAGCCTGCTCTTTACGAAAGGCGCCAAAGGGTCCGCAGTTTAACGTCCCATCCGACGGACGGCGTACTCACTCAAAGTGCCCTCCACAAAGCACCTCAAGTAGGGATCGAGATACCTCTGAAAAATATTCAACACCGCCGGGATTTGAACCCGCGCCCTCAGGGTGGGAAGCCAGTACGTTAGCCCCCGCACCATCTCGATCCCCCCAATTGATTCATACGTCAGGGAATTACAAGGGAAACTTCCAACTGTGACTAACCCACTGGCTTCCCCTCTCAGAAGGCCCGGGTTCGAATCCTGGATGTATTCAGTCGTACCCCGATCCTTTCTTGAGATGCTTTGTGAAGAGCACTTTAAGTGAGGATGTCATCCATCGGATGAGACATTAAACTTCGCTCCATGGCACCCTTCGTTGAGAGTAGACTATATGTATGAGGGTAGGCCGGGTTAATGGCGCAAATTACCTCAGCTGTCGGTCGTCTACCCTAAAACTACTGCTTCTACTACTTCGGCGTCTTCATTTTTTAAACTTCGGCGGTTAAATAATAATGCAGATATCGTTTAATTGATATAAGGGTTGCTTCATTATTTAACGGGGATGTTTTTCCCATAATTATCGAATCCCTTATAAAATCTTCACTTCGATATAATAAGATTCACGTTAAATGACCTACTGCATGCTCCTCCTACACTGTCCCTCCTTTCATTCAAAGCTATATTATTTAGCAATGAGGGCTTGAGAGAGTCCCTAATTCACTTACACAATGGCCTGCGCTCTCATTTAAAGGAAACCCAACAGCGCTCGAATATCCGGCCCGTAACACACACCTGGTGGCCTCATACGTGTAATGAACTCCAGAGCGATTTAGAGGATTTGGTTTGGAATGCCGCCTGAAGGTCATTGAAGGAGGCCCCGATATCCCTGCAGAAATGACGCAACCTCTGATTAATGCCTTCCACTTGGCTCCAAACCAGAGGTCCATGATCAATCCTCAGGGCATGGCTGCAAATTGCGAGCGTCATTTCAATCCTCGAACCTCCCGCTTCACTCCAGAGTTCAATTCCCTAAGTTATTATGGCACCAAATTATTTTGGTAGATTGGATCACAGAGATAAAACAAGAGTTATAGACACCGTTATACTGTAGAGAGACTCGTTCTTCCCTCTCAGGATAAGTGGTCAAACAAAAAATGAATTAAAGCTCCCAAATATATTTCCTTAAAGACTATCATTTAATATATTAAACCAATTACTACATGGTGTATGTAGTCCTGTATGTATGACGCAATTGTATGAGTATATGTACATCCAAATGCAAGTATAACCTAATGTTGATGCTCATATGACTGCTGACCTAACACTCACCGCCATTCGCCCTTGCATGGTATTTAGCAAACATAGTTGAAGGCGCTACGTCATGGGGTACTACGTCACCCCTCGGGGAAGAAATTAAATAAAATAGTATTTATTTCATTCTGCCTGAACATATTTTTAACACGCTAATAATTACTATTGCTTTCCGTGTGCCCAGTAGGGACAGGTACCGGTGATAGGGATTTTTTATTATCATTATTATCCACTCAATTTGATCAATAGTGTAACGATATAAAATTTCGTCAAGTTTAATAAGACAGAAACAAATAAGGACATTATATAAAGTAATTTAACCGAAATTCTAAAATAAAATGAAGATTGTATTTAAAAAATCCATCGCTTGGATAAAGCAGATTTGAAAGTAGCCATTCAAATACTTTATCTTAAAATTCTTAATACAATTTAATTGCAGCTGAGTTGGAACCTAATTATACAAACTAATGCTCTTAATATGGAAAGAGCTATGAGTGAAAGCCAGTTTACTATATTATATTAAACGTTAAAGGATCAGAATAAAATAATGTTTGTCCAACCGTGCTAGGAGGGAAAGGCGTTTTTGGTCAAGGGTAGTCTGGTGTGTAATAACCCCCAGTTACGCACCATAGTGGTGACTCGCAAGGTAGTAAATAGAACTTGATAAAACTAAAACCCACCTCTAGGTTGAGTGGCAGGGGATGATTACACCACAGGCTATCACATCTTACCTGTAGACGACTGCAACGCCTGCGAAACTGTCGTCCTAGAAACTGGATCCACGAGGAAGAAATCCCGGAAGATTTGAACCTTCACACCAGACTACTTTACCCAGAATGCTTTCCCTACTAGTGGGGTGGGGCAATTTTATTCTGATCCCATATCGTTCTTTGGAAAAATGGCATCTTAAATCTATCTGGTCTACACGATGGGGTTGATAACACATTTGTAGCATCATCGCTAAAGAGACATCTTTCCAATTAATGCAAAAGATTTAATGCAGCCCTAGCTATTTAACACTAGCGGTGGTTTGCAAGGTACTAAAAAATATAAATAAATACAAAATCTATAACTAAACCTTCGCTCCACTAGTTTCCCCCAAACTAGCTCCTCTAATGAATTTTATACGTTACTGAATTTTTCATAACAGCGTTCTACAAATCTAGCTTTTCCACGCTGCACGCGACCCAACTTCTTTACAGAGGTATGATTTGTTTGACATATTGAGAATGGCCGAACAACTCAACATCATGGATCAATTGACAGTGAAAGATTGGGTAGTACAGTTTAAAAGATACTCATTTGGAGTGAGATATTTGAGCTTCTTAACATATTAACTGCGGGTTGCTAGGGGACCAGCTACACAAGTAGAATTATTAGGCAATACAGGGTGCGGAAATATAACTTCCTTTTTTAAACGGGCTTTGCTTAATAAAAAAGGAAGTTATGTTGCCGTACCCTGTACAAGTCAGGTAGCTGTGATGCTGAAAATGTATTGTATATGTACTATTGAAAGTGTATTGCAAAATGTATCATTACCCCAATCGTACTACGGTAGGAGAGATCGTGTTTATAAAATTAGAGAGATCAAGTATAGAACAGATATATTTAAGATGTCATTTTTTCCACAGACGATATGGGATCATAATAACATTGTTCGACCGCAGTAGGGCCATGTTCGGGTAAAACTATTCTGGTGCGTAGTCACCCCCTCCCACTCACCCTAGCGGTGGCTTGCAGGGAATACATAAAATAAATCCCGATAGGATCCATTGACACAGTCTAGTAATCACAGAAGACGCGAAATTTCAGTAACTGTCGTTTTCTCGATCTACAATCTCCCCGCCATTGAAGGGAGAGAAAAAATGCGTCAAGAGAAAAAGCCACTGCCCACCTGTCGTCAAGTGGAGTGTTTCATTCGGGAAGGGATCAAGGAAAGAGGTTTGGTGACCGCGTTTGTAGTGGGTGCGAGGGTAGGAAAGAGGATGAAGAGGGTGAGGGGAGGGAGGAAAGGGGGAGGGTCCATTGGTATGTTCTGTATGTTAGCTGGCAGTGTGGAGAAAGAATCCATGGCCCTTGGCTGACACACCGTTATTTCAGATGCGTAGAACTATTCAGTTAGATAGTCGCCATTTGAACCTGACGAGAATATATGCTAGAATGGAATGACATTCCTGAAAAAGGATTAAAGGCGGGTAAGTCGAAGGTAATCATTTGTCTGGCCACCACACTGTTCCTCTCCGGCCGCACCGGGATTTCAATCAGACGAAGGGAGCGGTTTTATGTATGAGTTTCTGTTCATTCAAGGTACTAGATACTCGTATTCTGCCTTCTTTTCTATTAAACGTAGGTGTTGGACAGTCAACTGACGACTTTTATATTCTAGGTATCGCGAGAGCTTCCTCTTTCTTAGTCCTGCATTAATTCTCTCTTCATAACTTTTGACTGCCTTCATGGTAATGCAACAATTTCAGAGTAAAAAAATCATTCACCTTGAACGGGATTCAGACCCGGATCCCTCGATATCCGGCTGAGTGCTTTAGCCAGTCAAATTACCAGGATTTCCCATTATACTCTGACTTTGGGGGAGGCTTTAACAGAACAAGATATTGTGATGAAATACCATATACACAATGTCGCTGACGTTTTGTGCGCGATACGCCACAGTTCAAGAGGTTATAACCAACTTAAAATACTTTCTCAAAATCCAAGAAAGTGCGGGAAATGCCACCATAGTATATTATATTTGGGATATTTTAAAAATACATATGTGACAAATCGATTTCAGAAGGGTACGTTCCTCTGGACTGGAATATAGCCAAAATCACACCCATTTTTAAAAGCGGAAATTAATAAGACCCCGGTAATTATCGTCCAATATCGTTAACCTCCCTCTCCTGTAAAGTCTTGGAACACATTTTTGTTAGTTACATCATGACATTCCTC
This sequence comes from Hetaerina americana, assembly GCF_022747635.1. Classification (NCBI taxonomy): domain Eukaryota; kingdom Metazoa; phylum Arthropoda; class Insecta; order Odonata; family Calopterygidae; genus Hetaerina; species Hetaerina americana. Next base: position 77,119,683 of record NW_027287205.1, on the reverse strand, counting down.
GACACTCACGACCTATTATCCAAGAGACAACACGGATTCAAAAAGGAGAGATCATGTGAAACGCAGTTAGGACAGTTAGTAATAGATGGCTCAAGCTCTAATTATGTGCAAGTAATAATTAGCGTCCCACAGGGTAGCGTCATAGGACCACTGCTATTTCTTATATGCATTAATAGTATGACAAGTAAAATAAAAAGATGCATGAGACTCTTTGCCGACGAGAATGTAATCTACAGCGAAATAGCAAATGACGCAGATCGTGAATCACTAAAAACTGACTTAAACAGCATTAAAAATGGTGTGAATAATGGGGCCGGATTTAATATACAAAAACATTTACCGTCATGAATTTCTTAAACAATAAAATTCACAACCAAACTTGACCAACTGACACTCGGAGGTGCTTGAATGAGCGTCGTGGATGAAGTAAAATACTTGGTGGTCGCCATTACATCAGATCTTTCTTGGGAGAAACATATGCGCACAATCATGGTGGGCCGTTAAAAGAGCTGCCATTCGTCAAACGTACAATCGGAAGGCGTAGCGACAAAAAAGTAAAGAAAAAGAGCTATTTATCTTTCGTATGGCCTCACATTGAGTATGCGGCGAGCATTTGGGATCCATTTAAACGACATCAATTACAGAATGGAATGGGGTACAAGAGAAAGACCGCTAGGTTTGTGAAAAACTCGTACCAAAGGACACAAAGCGCATCACATTCAATACAGAATTTGGGGTAGAAACCTTTAGATATGCGAGGACGCAAGGTTAGATTAAACTTATTACAAAGATATAAAGCGTGTGATTTTGCACTCGATATTGGTGATATAATAAGGCCCCCTAATTGCATTGGTAAGGCCGACAATTGATTAAAAATTAGAGAGTTAGAGTGTCGAACTGATATATTCAAGTTTTCTTTTTTCCCAGGGACTATTCTTGGCAACAATAAAAGGGGGAACACCCAAGAAAAAAACAGGTCCATGCTGTCGAAAATAGGGGCATAAAAGATAAAATTCTTACAAAACACCCTCCATGTCAGGCCTCCGAAAGCCCCTCGCCGTGTGCCTTTGTGCCAGGTGGGGTGTAAGTGAATGTATTTATTTATTTATATACCCTGCACGCCACCGCTAGGGTGTGTGGCAGAGGGTGAATATACACCAGAATAATTTTATCGAGCAATACCCTTACGCGGTCGAACAATGTTAATTTAATTAACAATTAATATTATCCCCTATCTTTCGTGAAAAAGTGACATCTTAAATCTATCTGTTCTACACCTAATATCTCTAATTTGAATAACATGATCTCTCCTACAGTAGTACGATGGGGGTAATAATACATTTTCAACACCACTGCTAACGAGACGACCTTCCAATTTTGCAAGAGCTTCAATCCGTAATTTAACCTTCGCTCCGTGATGCCCAGCCCAGCTGCTCTCCTATTTTAGATGCGCTACTAAGTTTATCATAACAACGTTTTACAAATCTAGCTCCTCTACGCTGCACGCGATTCAATTCGGCATTTAATCCAACTTCGTGAGGATCCCATACACTTGCAGCATATTTTAATGAGGCCTAACCAACAACAGCTAACACTTATTTTTGACCTTTTCATCTCATTTACCTAGTACCTTTCTAATAAATAATAATTTTTTGTTGTCTTCTCCATATATTCCCCGTATGTGTTTCACCCAGGAGTGATCGTGAGTGAGGGTAACGCCTAGGTATTTATTTAAGCCTACACATTCCATTTCGGCGTTCTCAATGCAGTTGGCGTTCGGGTGGGAATTTCTCTTATTCCAAGCATTTATAATGCACTTTTTAAGTTTATTTCTAATTTTAAAGTGTTGCACCAGCGCTGTGTAGCATTTAGGTCATCTGACAAAGCTGCTGTGTCCTCACGATCACGGATATCACGGTAAACCACTGCATCATCGGCAAATAAACGTATCTTACTAGTAACTATTGATTCAATGTCGTTAACGTTAAGTAAGAATTAAACAGGTCCGATTACACTCGAAGTTAATTCTTGTACATTTGAGCTAATTCAATCTATCACTACTCTTTGTACCCGAAGTCTAAAAGTCTAATCCAATCCCGGATATTTTTATCTATGCCATATGCTTATAGCTTTGCAAGTAGTTTACTATGAGGTATTTTGCCGAAGGCTTTCTTAAAATTAAAAAAAATCGCGTCCACTGTAGTATTGCTTCCTCCCGAATCAAGAATAGCATGAACAAAAAGCGCAAGTTGTGTCTCGCAGGATCTACATTTTCGGAGACCGTGCTGTCTTTTTGATAATAACTCCTGATTATCGAGGTGTCTCACGATTGAACTAGCAACTACATGTTCCATAACTTTGAAATGGATGTGAGGAAAATAGGTCTGTAATTGCTCTTCTTGTATGCGTTTTCAAATATTGGTGCTATGTTAGCCGTTTTCCAATCTCTGGGAACCTTGTAATCTACCAGCGACTTCTTAAATATTATTTCTAGATAAGGCATAATTTCCGAAGCTAGGTCCTTAAATATACGAGCGGGCATTACATCGGTCTTGGAGGATTTATTAGGCTTGATATTTTTCAGAAAACGTTCTATTCCATTATATAAGATTTCAAATTTGGGCATCGGTTGACCGGCACGCTTTGGTAAGCTATCGGAGGCATTCGGTGAGATATTGGTGAAGACGCTTTGAAAGTTGAAATTAAGTGGGTTAGCCTTTTCCAAACTGCCGGTAACTCTTTCCCTTTATCATTTTTGAGTGAGTGAACAGCTGACTTATTTCCCTGAACTTCTCTGACGTAGGACAAAAATGATTATGGATTCTGTTACAAATTTTCCGCTAACCTTTTTCTTTTGAATTCGCTTAACGATTTCCAAAATTCATTCTTGGAATCCGCCCTCGATATCTTATAATCATAAGTGACCTCATTATTTTGGCCGCAAGAGAATTCATTCCTAATATTTTCGTCTTGTCGTGACATAGTCTATGACGTCGCAATGCCTTTCTAACATCCGCGTTGTACCATCTAGGCTCCCTGTTATCTTTTATAAATGTACTGGGAATGAACTTGTTGACTACTGAACTCGTTATCTCAAGGAAGTGATTCCATGTATCTTCAGTATTTCGGTGAATACTATCTTTCTCAAAACTAGCGAATTGATTCTGTAGCACGCACTTTAGACCATTGTAGTCCCCTTCATTCATGTTGTCTAAAGAGTACACTTTCATCCTTCCTCTAATTCTCATATTCAACATTCTCCTTTCTATCACGGCCTTGTATTTTCTCTTTTTAATTTCGAAAAAAGTTAAACATATTTATGTCGATAAAACAAGGCTAATTGATCATGATTTTATAATGTATATATGAACAAGTGTATTTATATACTTTCGCAAGAATCAAAATATATTTTTTTCATATTTTAGGTGGGTAACGTACGTGACAAGCAGTTTTCACAAATTAACAAGACGTAAGTTATTGAGCACTTTGGGATATCTAGCTTAATGACAGGGAACGCCTAACGACGGATGGACCTGATCTCCTCGACAGGTGCCATTAAAATTGATTTTTAAAACAAACGGAAACTTGGTCACTAAAGTTAAACTTTAAATGGGTACTACAACCCCCTTAACCTTCCCCATCACCCTATATCGTCCCCCACTCTCCTACAAACCCAATCATCGTCCCACCATACCACCTAACTCTTCTAACACCGTCGCAACTTGGTCTCTCACTTGGCAGCGGTGAGGAGCTTTTTTTCACGTTCAATTTCCTTATACATTTTCCTCTCCTCGATGATACCTAAGATTAGAGAATTAGCGAATAATATATCGATATTGAGAATACATATTTCGACCAGTTTTTCCTGCGCACTTTCAATAATGTCTCACCATATCAATTTCATCAGTCACATTCAGGTAATGTTAAGTAACTTCGTTTCCTTGCAGAGAATTTTTTTACTAATTGTTTCCTTGGGGTTAATTTTCATCCCTCGCCCCATGCATGTGACAAGTAAAGCTCTCCAATGACAACTGCAATCAATTGACTGTCTCACTATTGTGTGATCATCTTCAATCACCTCACCTCCATGTTTCATCCCCACCTCAAGTCATACCTATTCCACAGTTAACCATTAACAACTTGGTACCAGAATAACTTTATCCGACCGCGCTAATTTCCTTTCCTTTTTCATTCTAGTATTTAGCCTATTTCTCAATATACGAGGTCATCCGGAAAGTAGTACCCGTTCGTGAAATAAAGACACAAAAGTAAATATTAACAAACATAAAAAATTTTATTTGAAAGAGGATACTTTAAACTACTTCTCAACATAATCTCCAAGCAAATTAAGGCATATGTCATAACGTGTGACAAGTTTCTGTATTCCTGCTGCATAGTCCTTCGCCGCCAGCTCATTGAGATACGCGAGGGACCCATCTTGCACAAATTTTTGCATAATGCAGATGGTGTTTAACAATTTCATGAACAATTGTTCGAGAAACATTGGGAAAATGCTCACAGATGTCATCAATTGTGACGCGCCGATCGTTCCTCACGAATTCGTCAACTGAGCTCACCAGTTGGTCTGTAATGACAGACGGTCTCTCCGAACGCTCATCGTCGTGTGTGTTCCCCCTCCCCATGTTGAAGTTGCGACACCACCGCCGAACAGACGACTCGTCCATTACATTGTCTCCATACACCTCCTTTAATTGGCGATGAATATCACATGGGCGAACGTTTCTTGCATTGAGGAATTTAATCACTGCCCTCACTTCACAACTGGCGGCGTTCTCAATTTTTTTAAACATTGTAAACAATCACAGAAACAACACAGGCAATGCTAGCGTCACGCAACTTGGCTCAGAGAAGGCAGACAAGCCACTGAAGCTATCTGACCTCGTCCAGCGGCTACTCGCGTCGTCAGCACTTCATGCGGCACGAACGGGTACTACTTTCCGGATGACCCTCGTAGCTTAATTTATTGTCCTTCTTGTTATGTTCTCTCGGTTCCTCTTGTGTGCACAGGGAAATATATATCTCACTGAGGCACCGTAGGGCACATACCTGTAGTTATTACGAAGTGAATTATTTGAATTAATTTACATTTATATACTGCAACTAAAAATTAAGAGAAACAATTTTTTTAATGTTGACTGCCTAATTGCGTCATCATCTCCGTGCCATACACCCTAGTGGTGGCTAGCAGTGTACCACGTATACATAGATAGATAGATATTTTAGCACCTTGCCTGCCAGGGTGTATGGCAGGGAGTGAATGGATACATTCCTTGCAGGAGTTGTAGATAGACATAGATAGATGTAGATATCTGTCTGTAGATGCGGCGTAGATAGATAGATATAGATATTTATCTATCTACAACCCATAAAGGCGGTTTAAATAGATAGATACATTCCTTTGGAAGCGTTACATAGACTTTCAGAGACCTTAATGCGTAACGTGAGTGACCGGGTTGAAAACAGAGTTCCTTTTACCCAGAGACATCGCCCATAATCAGTTGAAAAACTTTTAGAAAACTCGAAAACATATTTTAAATAAGCAGAATACCTTTAACTTGTAAACCATTGTGTCAGACGTTCAATAAATCCGTAGACCCCATCCACTCCTTTCAATTTTGATTCGTGATTAATTAAGATAAACAAGCGATGAGGAAGAGGGATGATGGTGATGTAGAGGCGTCGAATGTGTCGGCATAAACCTTATTGATTTCTTCCTGCAACTTAAAACACAAGTTACATACACATAAAACGGGTTCAAATAAATTTACGAGCCAGCAGTAACATGCCAGAAGTTAACAATGTCAGCAGCTAACATGTATGACATTTAAAAAATCAATTTGCCTGAGGTTTATTTCAGCGTTACTTCTCCGGAGGGCAGAGGGACGTTATTTATTGACGCAAATGATGTATTTGAATGTAGATAGGTTGATAGAGAGACACACTCTCTCTCCAAGAATGTTTATTGAAGGAAAATATGAAGCGAGAGATTAATTTGGAAAATCAATTAAAAATATTAATGTGCAAGGAGTTTCTTCACAATTTAAATGAAGGATAACTTTTCACTGTAACCTAGTTACCGGTAAACATCATGTTTAAGATTCGGAACATATGTTGATTTATAGTTTTACAATAATACTAAGTAGAAATGCCTATAAATTAGGATATTTTTCCCTACGTGTTTCCATTATGAAACAGGAAGTTTAATTGCGCGAGGTGGTAATTAACTGCGGGTAAACGAATTTATTTAATGTATAAAATGACTCTAGTATCGCTCCACAATACAGCTCCTGGATGCTCAGTAAAAGCTTATATATATGTAATTAAAATACTAGCTTCTTAGATTATTCCAAATGCTGACTTAAATCGTAATATATTTGCTAGAAAAAAGTTAAAGCCTTTATGGGATCTCCAATACCATCTAAACGAGAGTTTTTCTTCGCCCAGTTTCTCGAGAGTTATGACTATAAAATAATAATTGCAATTTCTCCGTGCTCAGATAGGGTCTTGATGGGTTTTGACACAGAGATGAGATTTAGAAGCAGAAGCTGATGAAAATTACAATATTACCCGGAACTCTCGACGATTTTAACCAGAAATAACGATGGTGTAATCACCTTCTCTCCTAATTGACGGAATATAAATTTAAACTTTTATTTAAAATTTCCCTAGTCTTTTTTTAATTTTATCGAATAAAAGTTATTGTTCTCCACTTAATTGTAATTTACTGATTGGTTCAATATTAAATTCAAGGGAAATTTCTGGATATTCCTTTCTAGATCCAGGCACAGAAGGCTAGTTTTCTTGAGGATAACTCATAGCTGGCAAGTATCGCTGGCATTGACAATATCCGTTTCAGTCTCCCAGACTGACTCAATGCCTATCCTGTTCTTATGTAAGAGAAGATAAATACCTTTTAACAATAGGGTATGGCATTCCAAGGAGAGATTAAGGACAACTTCTGCAGTAGCATTTTTATAGCCTATTTCTATATCCCGTCTTTCCTCAATTCACTGTCGCGAATAAAAGACTACTCTAGGATAAGGCACCACCTCTAGCCGTTCGGGTAAAGTTACGGGAAACTAGAAGGAATGCTTCCTAAGAAAGTCCGGCAGTCCTACGTTGTGAGATAGACACAATCCTTCCTCGGAACTCCGACGCAGCTTGATAGTGTCATCGGAATAAAAATACTATTGCCTGTCACAACTGAAATGTAACGTGGTACACATACACAATGCTAATAAGACTATTTATTACCGGCTACAGTATTCCGACTCGTACTTGGGGGTGATCAGGTACTTCATGAATTTTAGAATACATCCATCAGGTCATCAAGATTTAGAAATCAGTCCATCAAGTTTCTCCATCGCCATTTAGGCGTCTCTGAGTGAGTGTCTCGTTTTAAAAAAAAATCCTCAACTGAAAGTAAATGAAACAGTTTCTGGCGTCACTTGGTAGAAATTCTTCATATTGAAATTAAATTTAAAATACTTCGCCTTTCCACATAAACCACTTTTATTACTACCTAGGTTTCGTTATGGTATAACATCATCAGGTCTTACCATAACGATAGTCCATACCATAACGAAACCTAGGTAGTAATAAAAGTGGTTTATGTGGAAAGGCGAAGTATTTTAAACTTAATTTCAACTCAACTGAAAGAGCAAACAATGTTTCAAGCAATTCAAAATGTCTATTACATTTATATATTCTATTTCCTGTACCATTCATGCATTGATTCCTTCCTGATGCTAAAAGCCAAGGTTCATGCACATGAATGGAGCTCAGAGGAATGCAGCACTTAAATAGTGAATATATCCCAGCAATAAGTTATTACTATTATTATGAAGTATAAGAACAGCTCTAGACCCCGCAGAAGAGTTCTCCCATATAAATCGTCGTCTTTGAAAGTTTTCCTTGTTATCCATGAAAAAATATTTCAAATGCATTAAATTATTTGAAAATTTCTTTTATATTCATTGGAAAAAATCCAGATTCAGGGAAACCCCCTGATGTTTCCCGATCGAGGTGATTTCCCTTTAATTTCCGGATTTCCCGGTTACCTCTCCCCCTGATTATTTAGAAGTATTCACTAAATGTCATGGTTATTAATGGACAACCCTTATTCAACTTGTAACACACAAGTCGGTCGAACCGTAATTCCGTTGTCTATAATAAAATTAGTTGCTATCCAGGTTCTTATGTGAATCAGCTTTTTAACGTCTCCTCGTCCAATTTCGGCGAGTTGGATTCTTATACGCATTCTAACACCATGAAGATAAATACACATACGGTGGTGTAGTTAAGGGGGCCTGTCTGAAACCACAGTCGTAGGGCACAAATTTTAATTGTGGAATTGCTGCGTTTTATTTTTTCTGTAGAATGAAAAAAATTTACTAAGTAACGGATAAAAGTTTCAAATGTACTGCACCCCTTTATAAACTTATCATCCCTTACGTAATCTCCTGCCCTCTTCTCCATGCTATTGCTATTGATCCTAAACGCTAAATTGGCTCCCGAGAAGTCAAACTTATGGTACTAGTCCCCATGTACGGCTGATCTTCCCTTTTTCGGAATTAGAATAAATACTGACCAAAAACATTTTCGGAAAACTTTTGACGTCGTATTTTCCAATATTAAACTTACTCTTCTAATGCCTTCTATGTACTCTCTTCTAATCATATCCCTTCCAGTTTAGTTTATATTATTCCCGTTGCATCTTTAAAAATGCAAATGATATTTTTCTTCTTAATTCCAGGCAGTTCTTTCGCCTCCCTGTACAACATACATAATGTTACTCAGCCCTGCCGTTCCTAATTTTCGACTTTAAATTTTGCAGTGATTTAATGACTAAAATTAATCAATTTGGTCCCGACCCTCCAGAAAGTATTCCCAAAGAATCACCCGATGAAGTGGATTTTTAAATTTTTTTCGTGCGTTTAATGCTCCCAGTCTAATCATCGACAGATGTCTCTAAATTAAGATGTTAGGCAATATTGTCAGTAATTAAGATGGTAATGCCACTATATATGACTTGTTTATTGATTTACATATCTTAATCGATTGAAATTATCCCAGAGATCATTTTCAGTGACTTATTCAATTGATATGAAAAGCCTGAGTGAAAACTAATTAATGACAACTTTGAAATTGCGTTAAATGATATTTTTTTATCAAGCTGTATACTGTTCTTAATTAATTTCCCATTCCGTGCATTTAACTTTTCTCTCTGTCGTTATACGTTCTGAAGATTCAATTACGTCCTTTCCCAGTATATCAGCAAGACAATAACCACACCTATTTTACAAACATTACTTTAGTTATTACCCGATCCGTCACCGGGCCTTCAATAATCAAAAAGCATGTTTTCAACATCATCACAAGGCCATTTTCCAGCCTAATTCTCACTTTCATTCCACTTTACTTACTCATATTTTCTAGCAATATTACCTCATTGGCCTTCGCTGATGACCGCATTTCAATTTCCCAGAATTGTTAGGTTTCCTTCTCCAATAGCGTTCTCAACGACAGCATTTAGTAGCCGTTTTCCACTCTGGGTATTTTACTACTGAACTGTGGTGGCAAAAAAGTTAGTAGACTTTAGCAACATTGAAAATTCTATTCTTTTTGTTTCAATGCAATGACCACTTAGCATATTTCAGTAAGGTACAATTCATTACTCTCAATTTCTTCATCGAGATCGAATCCTGTAGTCGGCATCTAAAAATGTCTATTTGGTGACCATCTATTTCCCCTCATACCACCTTTTGGTTTCCTCTTTCGTTTTCCCATTTCCTACAATGTCTGCTGGAGTTCTTATTCTATCTCATAATCCTGAATTGTAAATAGCATATTTTTTAGCAGATGGGTAGAGACTCAAAAGTCTCAGATTCAAATCTCAGTTAATTTCTTCCCAAAATGTCATTTAAAATCGTAATGGTAATATTTTCTGGATTAGAGAACTTCACACAAAACAGCACTGAGAAATAAATTGATCTTCAAATCCTACAAGGTCTCTCCCAAATGTGGTAGGACTGAGTCGATTAAAAAATGTATTACCAGAATTGATACACTCACTCGAAAGCCTTCGAAGTTGAACCCTTGTGCGTCAACACCCTGCTGCCAGCGGGTTTTCCACGCCTCGTGCGCCCTCTAAAAAGTGGCGCCTGGAATCCATCTGCATATACATCTACATCTACATAATACTCCGCGAGCCGCCGCAAGGGCGTGTCGCGGGGTTGTTGGGTCACCACCAGTAAAAGGGAACAAAACCACATGCAAAACTATACCCACGATGGCGTATACATTCATGCAAAAATCCTTTCAACTTAAATGCATGCAAAAAACATATACTATCGACTGACAAACAATTGCACCTTAGGATGCAGTAAAAAATTTATCCAAACAAAAATATATATCCACACAACACCCCGTAAGCCCCCGCAAGGACGTGTGGTAGGGGGTGTTAGGTACCACCCATAAAAGAGAACTAAACCACATGCAAAATCAACACATCCATGCAAACCTAAACCTACATTGGCGAATGCATTATTGTAAAAACCCTTTCCACTACACGCATGCAAATAAATATACTAGCAAATAACAAATGATTGTACCATAAAATGTAGTAAAAATGTATCCAATAACGTGCAAACTAGAATATGAAAAGTAAGGAGGCGAAATTACAGTACCACATGGACATGCAACATACATGGTCTCCACCCCCAAGGACATAGATAGGGAATATGACCCAACGCTGCGGCAAGCGGGAGATCCCCCCCCCCCACAGAGAGAGAAAGACGAGGGATGGAAGAATTTTAAAAACAAACAAAGTAGAACCAGAAATACTGTAACGAGCACTACATTAGTTAATGAAATTCTAATGCGGGAAGGATTTTGACAACAAAACACACAAGACTACTGAAAGTGCATGCTAGAACTAATTATTCCCTAGACGTTGAGGGTGGCAAGTGGAATTTTTGTTATCTATAACAATACAGTTGCTTTCCCGTATTGTCCGTGGGAAGGAGTCCTTGAGTCTGCTAGTTCTGGCACCTATTTCCCGAATTTAATGTACACGTGCCAAGCCACCAATGTACATGTATGTTGGAGTGCGAATGATTTGCGAGACCTCGGCGCTGAAACATGAGGATATGAATTTATTTAATTGGTTCAAACTAGCATTGAATCGTCTTTCTTCTAATAATTCCCACCCCAACTCCAGAAACATTTCAGTAAAGCTTTTCGTTTCATTGTAACAGTTCATAACGAAACGGGCTACCTGGCGTTGAACCTTCTAAACTTCCCGAATTAGGCCTTTCTCTGTTAAATCCCATACACTAGATGCATATTAAAAATGAGGCCTTACAAGAGTATCGTAATCACGTTCCTTGACCTTGAAGTCCCTTCTGCCAACAATGCGTCTAATAAATCCCAATTTTTTATGTTTCCCGCTACTTTTACGTATGTTGGTCCCCTAAGTCCAGCTAAATTGTGAACAAATCCCTTTGATTTTTGAAATAAATATACCACCGAACATTAATCGAGGTTTAATGACAATCCCCATTTTTAACACCATTTAGTAATGCAATCTAGACCATGTGCTAGAATTAAATGATCCTCATTCCCAGATATCTCCCGAAAATTACCCTGTCATCTGCGAAGATCTAAATTTTACTTTTCCCCTTGCGATTCAAATCGTTAACAAAAATCAAGAACAACGGCCCGATTACACTTCTCTGAGGTACCCCCGAGGTCACTCGTACGCCGTCGGAACTAGCACCGTCAAGGACTACCCTCTGTTCCCGCTCAGAAAGAAAGTCTCCAACCGAATTTATTGCAACCTTTTGTACTGCTGCACCTTCAATTTATGAATAAGTTTACCACAGGGAACTTTATCAAATGTCTTTTGAAAATCTAAAAAGATCGTATCCATTTGCCTACCACTTTTACCCGATAAAAGTAAACCATGTGTGAATAATCATAGTTGGGTCTCTCATGAGCGGATTTTTCTGAACCCGTGTTGATTGTTGCTCAAAAATGTAATTTTATCAAGGCATATGACATTATGACAATGATGTGCTCCAAATTTTGCAATGTATAGATGTGAGAGAAATGTGTCAATAATTACTGGGGTCCTCCCTGTCACCGCTTTCAAAACTAGGCGCTATTTGTTCGGTTTTCCGATTCTTTTTGCTTTCATTCTGTTATGGATTTATTAAATATAATTTCGAGATACGGGGCAATGTTAAAAGCTAAATGTTTTATCACCCAAGCTGGTATGTTTTCGGGACCCGGAGATGTTTGGGTTTAATCTCTTTGAATGCAACAATTTCCGAGTGTATCAATCATTCGCCTTGACCGGGATTCGAACCCGGCCGAGGCGAATGATTTTTACACTCTGAAATTGTTATATTGAAATGCATATTAGCGGATGACTCCGTTAAAAGTTACTGTTTCGGCATCTCTCGCAGTTTCTTTGAAATAAATCTCTTTGAGTAATTTGACAATTCCTTATTCGGAGTAGTATTAGTAGTATTTAGGGGAGGCGACCGATAGCTAAGGCCTTTTGCGTCATTAGGGATGGACAGGAAAGGATGAAGGGTAGAGAGAAACCCGGCGTCGGCATTAACCTACTCTCTACGAAAGGCGCCAAGGGGTCCGCAGCTTAACGTCCCAAGCGACGGACGGCGTACTTACTCAAAGTGCCCTCCACAAAGCACCTCAAGTAGGGATCGAGATACCACTGAAAAATACTCGACGCCACCGGGATACGAGCCCGGGCCCTCTTGATGGGAAGCTAGTATGATAGAAGCGGCACTGCCTAACTCCCCAAGTGTCTTTCTACATCAATGCTAGTGTTTTCCGGTTCTTTTATATGTAGATTTATGAGTTTACCTGCGCTAACCCCAGATATTAGCGACCCACTAAGTGGTATACTCTCTATCCTAAAAAAGGCCTATAGTGGTCGAGTTTCCCATCCGCCACCTTATTCGCCACTTCCACCGTGTAATGGACCCCAGATCGGTTCAGGGGAGTCCTGCACGATCGGAGGTTTGGCCTTCGACGGAGGCTCCTATGTCCGAGCAGAATCGCCAGAAGTCTCTGGTTTATGCCTTCAACTCGGCTCCAAACCAGACACCCGCGATCCTCCCTCGGAACAATGCTGCAGACCGTTAAACCCAGCCGTTCACCCTAGACGCCTTGACACTTAGGAACTCCGCGGTCCGTGACGTCGTTGGTGCCCACATGGGCCACTACCTGCATCCGAGAGCATTTCATGGCCCTGACCGCCGCCTCGATCGCCTTCGCCACCCGAGGAATTCCTCCACCTGGTATACTTTACACCAAGCGGTCACGTGTGCATCGACTTATACGCGCCCTTTCCATCGATGGGACCATCACACGGCGCACATTCGAACTACTAATCACTCTGAACCCGTACTGCCCTATTGGCGTGGCGGTCTTACGAATTCCCACCCTTAGCTCCATTCCCCTTGGGAGAAGCCACCCGGCCGTCGACCTTTGATTGAAGCACTATTATCTTCAACGAGGCGATACGAGCCCTTAGAGCCGCGCATTCACCAGTGTTTTTAAGCATGGCACAGGAAATCTAGTTGAAGCCATCCTAGACCAATGAAAAAGTTCCCAAAAAAGAGCTAACCTAAATGTACTATGCTAAAACATTTTTTTACAAGGCGATACTTTAAGTTAACTGGCACGAATCTGTTAAAAACGGTAATGGAGTCTGAAGCGCGGTTACGTGTTGAAAAAAAAGAGAAAAATAGAGAGATTACTCACGAACAACAAGTTAGATGACCGGGAAACAAATAACTACAAGCTACTAAGGATAATTACTAACAATACCACAACACTCTTGAAAACTAACAACAAACCGCACAAAAACTAAGTAAACTAAACTATTTAACAAAATTTAAGGTAACATCAGACTACTTTATAATAAGGAAGAACAGGTACAGAAGTAATAGCAGGAACGCAGGTAGGCTCAAGTACGGTCAAACCGGTTCTCAGGAGCGAGCTCGAGCTTTCCTCAAAAAGAGGCAGGTAGAGAGTGAGATAAGTCTATAGTGATTGTAACACCTAGGTATTTTATCGTATTAACTATTTATAGGTCAAATCCAGCTAATTTATAAGCAAATACCGTTGATCTTTGAAAAAAATTTACCACTGAATATTTATTACGGTTTAATGGCAATCCCCATTTTTAACACCATTCAGAAATGCAATCTAGATCCTGTGCTAGAATTAAATGACCCTCATCCCCAGATGTCTCCCGAAAAATTACGCGAAGATTCTAATCTTACTTACCGAAAGATTACGCGAGATATCTGCGAAGATCCTAATCTTACTTTTTACTTTGCGATTCATTTTATTTTAAAACATTGTTCACGTACAGCAGTGGCGCCATTTTACAGTGAGAAATATAACAAACATAAAAGAGGACAAAAGACAATAACAGATTCAAATTGTTAACAAAAATCGGGAAATCAACGACCCAATTACACTTCTTTTAAGTACCTCCGAGGTCAGTCGTATTCTGTCTGAACTAGCGCCGTCAAGGACTGCCCTCTGTTCCCGCTCTGAGAGAAAACCTTCTAACCAATTTATTACATCCTTGTTTATACTTGCGGTAGGTGTTGTTCCCCTGGACCGAAAATATCCAACATTCATCCTATTTTTAAAAGCTGGAATAAACAAGCCTACCCTACTACTGTAGCTTCTAAGATCTATAAATGCTAAGAAGTGGCGCGTAAGGGGTTTAGGTTGACAGCCGTCACGCAAACAATAAGTTAAGAGAAACTATCCAGGGAATAACGAAACGTACGTTGGAAAAGAAAATTACCATTAAGTTAATTAATTGACATATGCCTGCGCATTCAAGTTTACAGCTTTAGGTAATGTTGTCGATAGAGTAAATATAAAATATAGTAAATCATATCTTCATTCACCGAGAAGTTATCCTATTGAAATTCCTGATTTTTATGCAAGAAAGCATTAAATATTTTTGTTCCACAACCAATTCCCCCCTTGGCGTTGTGATTTTTCCAGCGGAGAGAACTTACGTAATACATGTGACATGACTGGAAAAGAATCGGCTTGATGTAATCGGAGGTTGATGGAATAATTTGTACAAATGGAATTCAATTTCACTCACTGTCAGGCTGAATAAGGAGAGTTTTTGGTATAATATCGTATTCAGTTAGCAGCACACATATGTCATGGTCTTACACTTCATATTACTAGTTGAAAATCTTGGTATAATATTAATGCACATGGAATCGGGTAGTAATAATAAGTTACAGACAAAAACTTTTTTAAAAAGGGACAATAAATCAAGCCTAAATCAGGAAAACCCTTACTATACATTGGCCAAAACGGACACATATGAGCATCTAAAATTAGGGTCTAGCATGAAGAGACGACTTTGGTCGATGGGGTTTAAGGTTGACTCTAGTCGCAAGACTGAAGCCAACTCACATCCAAAGGCGTCACTTACGTGGGATATGTGGGCGCCAACTAAAGTAGAAATGATAAAATTTCAATAAATAACCAATACTATTTAGCGATATAATTTTAGGGTAGGTGCTAAAAGAAATGGGTATTTAAGGCCCATTATGAAAGGAGCGCTGGAGATAGGTGCAAAAAGGTTAGAAAAAACCAGATGACCGCTCCTCTTAGGACTGAGAATATGTTCCAAGTAGATATAGGCAAGCATCTCTAGGTCCAGCAAACGATCTAAATTTCCTGGGAAACGGTTATATCTTTCATCGAAGAATTTCAGGAGAGACTATGGGGATCCGCCTTAAAGAAACTCGGCTTCATTGAATGGGGGAGGAGAAATGTAATGCTAAAGTAACAGAGAAGTATTATTTCGCCTTAGTTAGGTCACATTTGGAATACGCTGTTGGTACTTGAGATCTGTGGGAGGAAGCGTTCATGAAAGAATTAAATACAGTTCAGCAAAAGTCCGCTATATTCGTCAAAAATTAATATGATAAGAAGACGAATTTGACGGGCCTTTTCGAGGAATTAGCCTGGAAGCCAATTGAGATGGGAGGAAAAAAAGCGAGACTTTTGGTAAAGTGCAGAACAGACGAGTTTAACTATGGTACAAAGTGAATCATCATGGCCCCACTCTATTTGGATAGTTTAAACTACAAGGATAAGATAAGGGAGACTACAGTGATGATACATATTATAATATTATAGAGATGATAATGTTCGTTCTTTACTCGGCAAATCAGGAATAATTAGAGTAAGAAATGAAAGTCATAAAAGAAATAGTAAATATATCCAAATCACAAGCGAGGATTGCGTTTACATGCGAGGACATGATTAAACTCTAGATAGGTATTTGCATGTGAATAAGTTAAAATGGGTTTTGAATAAATATATACGTCAGGGTGAGAGAGATTGGTACGCTGTTGTTTGGAGTGTGGTTTTATTCAATCTTAAGGGTGGTGTCCTAATACTCCCCGCCACACGCCCTTGCGGAGGTTTGCAGGGTATTGTGGGGATGAAGACCAGTATATAATTAAAAAGCCACGCAGTAATTTCCACGTGTTTACGTGAATTGAATTTTGTGTTACGTAGTCATGAACTGATTGAGTTTAAGATTATATATTGGCAATCAATATTTATTTAGCAAAATATTGACTTATGATAACATGACATTACGTATTGAAATGTAATGAAATAATTGATTTTGTAATTCCACACACTTGCATTACAAAGTCAATTATTTCATTACATTTCAATATGTTATGAAAATTTCACAAAGTTACGCCTGAGACAACAAATTTTATGACACAACGTTTTCCATGGTAGTGCATGATAAAACACGGTCAAATTCAAAATTCAATTTGGTGACTTCAACGGCCGAAATCGAAACTATTTACGTGTTGCTGTAGGTAAATGTTTAGAATTAATATCAAGTGAATTCAGCGAAAAAATATGTAGTAATTCGGGAACACGCTTTAGTATTATAACTACTAAATAGTGATAATGCATTGATAATGAGTAGGAAATAATATAATACATAGATATAGCGATAGATAAATGTAGGGAAATTTCGCCTTCTTAATTTTCAAATTCTAGCTGGGACGTTATTTGATAAATATTTACTAAATTCTAAGGTGCATTTGTTTGTTGAATGGAATAAAACTATTTTTGAAGAAACAAAAATGTGAGAACAACATACAACCCCGAAAGCCCCTGCAAGGGGCGCCTAAAGTGGGGTATTAAGTCACTACCCGTATAAGGGAATAATCCGCATGCATAACCAGCAAATTTATGCTGATCTACACCCACAAAGGCATATATATATATATATATATATATATATATATATATATATATATATATATATATATATATATATATATATATATATATATATATTCATGCAAAAACCTCTATAACTTACACATATACAAATTTATATATTAGTAACTAGTATACGCATGCACCGACGAATGTATACGTAACGTTTCATCTTACCCTCGCTTGTAATTTGAATGTCTTTACTGTTTCTATCACGACTTGATTTCTTACTATTATGATTCCTGGTTTTCCAAGGAAAGAACAAATATTTTAATTTATCTGCAATGGAGTCTATCTCACTTATCTTATTTTTGTGGTATGACCTCCTAACTAAAAAGTGTGGGGCAATAAGAAGGGAAACAACACCTCTCTTTTACTTTCTCAGCATATTCCCCACCACCCGTTTAATGAAGTCGAGTTTATTTAGCACATCCGCATATTGTCCTGATATGCTCCCCATGACAGGCGTGGTGTTAGAAATGGTCAATTGCCATTTCTTCGTTTTCAGGATAATTTAAATAATTTGATGGTATAAAAAGCAAAATTATGTTGAGTGTGTTATTATTTTAATTTGCCATTTCTGAAAATTGCTACAAATATATTATAACATTTCAGATATACTTGTTTTATTAATGGTTTTTACAGTGAGGTAATCCAGGAAAACTGGAATTGCATAGGGAGGCAGGATGGATCAGAAAGCGATTTGCTTACCTCTGAACTTGTAAGTATCTCCAGCATATTACTTTTCTTATGAAACAACCCACAATAAATTCTGTAAGTAAACTCTAAGGCTCTATTTTTCTTTAGTGCTGCGTGAAAAAACTATACCAACTTATTCATTAATAGCATTTGAAAATCGGGTTTTTCAATCCAAATAAAAGTTTAAGTCTGAGTTGTTCGTGCGTGAAATTGTAGACACGCTCGGAAAAAATCCTCAGATCCCTGTTGCCTTGCACCAAAAAATCATTCGGCCAATACTTCTGGGAACATACGATTATAAAAAACGTCTGGGGGAAGTTATCGCATTAGACCGGAGTGAAAATAAAAGGATATTTGCCCCCCTCGTCTGTGTGAGAGAAACCGGTCTTCGGATTCAAGGGTACGCCCGAGTGTTGCCCCCGAAGAGCACACAGTCTGCCCATCACGTGTGTCATCCATGACCAACGGCTGAGCCTTCTTCCCCCTCCCCCATTCCTCTCTCCAATTCAAACTGGGAGCAAGAGAGCGCATCGCCTCTGCACGAGTTGAGGTTACGTAATCATTAACAGCGCACTTCATTTATTCTTTCAGGAAAAAATGCCTTGTGCTCGGCGATGGACAGGAGAATGTATCGTATCTGGAAAGACAAATACATGTCCATGTGGGAGTTGAATTTCGCCTTCATACTTTTCAAATTCTAGCTTGCATGTTATTGGATACATTTTTACTGCATTCTCAGGGGCATTTGTTTTTTAGTTGATAGTTTATGCATTTTCATACGTGTAAGTTGAAAAGATTTTTGCATGAATGTATGCGTCATAGTGGGTTTTTTGTTTGCAAGGATGTGTGGATTTTGCATGTGGTTATATTCTCTTTTACGGGTGGTGACCTATCATCACGTACGTAAAATTACAGAGATCGATCGATAGAGACGGATCGATTTAAAATGTCGCTATATTCCTCATGCCATTAGAGATCGAAATAGACATGGCAGCAATTGCGTAGAAAATAATTTGAATTAGCAGTGCATATATTTTGTCAATTATCTGCATGTTGTTATGTTTTCATTTAATAGACCCATCTTTTTAATAGTATTTTCACGTATTTTGAATATACGTGTCCAGTTGTTGAACATTGCTGAGTGAAAGTACCTCCCTTCCTTTGGTTAACTTTGCTCCATAATATGACTAATATTTCTGTAAAGGGGATTTTGCATGCATGGCTGGTGACCTGATACCCCCAGCCACATGCCATGGCGGAGACTTGCGGGGTATTATGTAGATGTAGATAATTCGGTTAATCGGATAATAATACGAAAACAGGATTGTCTAAAAGTTGTCACGTTCAAAAAGTATATTTCAATCGTGCACTTCAAGTACCGATGGAAACGCTATCCCTTTCTTGAAGACATGGTGGCCAAACTCATCTTTTCAAGAGCCTTTTAGGTTTTTTCAGAACAATGCATCACAAGTAATCAATTCAATTATTGTTAAATATTGGTTGGGCTTCTCACAACTTAAATTTTTCTCTGCTCGACATGTTTTTCTTCTTCTGCTTTTCGTACCTTCGAACAATCTTAATTCCATCCAATGAGCCTTTCCCTTCATCTTTCCCCCTCGACCAACATTCTAACCTTCGCCGTGGCCTTCAGCCTCCTATTATCCCTTAATATTTCCTCCCTCAAATTTTGCTGCCTTTTCTTATTTCATCGAACGCCTTCCTCCCTTCCTGCCATATTCAACTTTCTTCGTTAGCATTATACTTTGTATAGCGCATTTTCTCCGGTATTCTCACTACCAAAATTAGCTCTTGCTAATCTTGCCAAATCCCTTTTCTTTTGTGGCATTAAAACAGAATTTTCTTGCCAATTCCTATCCCGAAAAGAAATGAAATGAAGATCATGTATGCATGTCTGTCTCCAAATTCACATGTTTATCTCAAAAATATCTTAAATACGCGAATTATCTTACTCCAAAACCCTTTTACGGATAAAAGTGAGATTGTGTGATTTGAAAAAAAGAAGCGATGAACTGAGCTTGTTGACTGTGGATTGCAAATTTTTTTCTTCAAAAACATCTCTTTAAAAACTAGAGTGTAAGTCCCTCCGAACACAAGAGCAAAATTGAATTGAACTTTATAAAGGTAGAGGACGCTTAAATTTACTTACGACACCGGTAGAATACCTCATATGATAGCGGTAGATCAGAGCAACCGAATAAGAGTGCAATGGACAGATTTGGATATTTTATCTTCCCTAGCTTAAATCGCGATCAACTCAATAACAAGGTTAAGATACCCATCAAACGGTCCTTTAAGTGCCTAAATGTAAATTGTAATCCCTAATACGAATACATCATTTTCAACAAACTTACGTGATTGAGGCAATGAAGCAAGGAAATCCTAACACTCCCCATGATGAGGAGGACTGAAGTCTAAATTACGTTCAAATAAGACATTATACGTAGGTGTGAACGTGTAAAAGTGCTTTTGTATATTACAAAAACATCTACATAATACCCCAAAAGCCGCCGAAAGGGCGAGTTTCGAGGGGTGTTTGGTCACCACCCGTGAAAGAGAACAAAACCACATGCAAAATCAACTAATCCATGCCAACCTACACCCAAAGTGGCGTATACATTCTTGCAAAAACCCTTTCAACTTACACACATGCAAATACATACACCATCAACTAACAAATACATGCACCTTAGAATGTAGTAAAAATGAATCCAATAACGTGCAAGCTAGAATTTGAAAAGCAAACAGACGAAATTCCACTAACACTGGGGCATGTAACGCACAATAATCACCGTCCCCTAGGCCACAGGTAGGGAATATATTAACGTAATATGTGCCACTTAATTTAACCTTTTTATGTTACGCATGTACATTTTATCTTCCGGTTAAAAGGGAAAAAGTAATACAAAAAACCTTTAGGGTAAATGGAGGTGATATTGAGTTATGAAAAAAATAATCAGTATAAACATATTGAATTTAAAAAATTGAGCGCTCAAGATTTTAGCCTATTAATCAGCCCTTAGCAACTTTCAGAAAAATTATGAAATTACACTTGTACATGGACGGAAATATCCAATCCATCCATGCTAAAGCGTAACAAATGTAAATCAAATAAATTATTATTATTAAGTAATCTACCGGTTAGGACAGGTTTTGGATGTACACGACAAACAAATAAATATTTTGTGACTCTTAACAACACACAATTCAGTATCCATCTCTACATCAGGTCCCTCTTCATCGTTGAGTACTTTCTTCCTCCCTTCATCCCGTACAACATGTCTATCCTGTTCCTACCCTTTCCTCGTTTGCCTAACTTTCTCCCCTCTATCACAGTCTTCAACATCCCACTGCCGGTCAATACGCCCTTCATCCATTTTCCATTTTTCCTACCTCCTTATGATTTCTCCAATTAATCCCATCTCCTCACTCACTATACCAAGTACTTCCTCATTTGTTTTCTTCTCAGTCCATTTCACCTTCTTCATTCTTCTCCACACCCACATTTCAAAAGCCTCCAATCTACGTCCATCCTACTGCTTCAACGACCACGTTCCCGTGCCGTATATAACTACGCTCATTATCAAAGTTTTTACGAGTCTTTTTTTAACATCCATTCTCAACATCCCTGTCATCAATTACCTCTTCCTTGTGTAAGCCTCTGTGCCTAGCGCAATTCTTCTCCTTACGTCCCTACTACTTTGACCGTGTTGGTCCGAAACACTACCGAGATACGTAAACTGTTCTACCTGCTCTAGTTTTTGCCCTCCTATTTAATGTTTAGCTTAGCCTTTTCCTTTCTAGAAAATCGCATAATCTTTGTTTTATTAATGTTGATTCTCATCCCATACCTGTCGCACTGAATTTCCAATTCACTCAGCAATGCTTGCATTCCCTTGGCTGACTGACAAACTAAAGCTTGGTCATCAGCAAACCTAACTGATTTTACGAATTCCCCTCCCACTTTCATTCCTACCTTCAGTTCTTCCCATGCCTCTTTAATCATTTCCTCTGCATACAGGTTGAACAGCAGCGGTGATAATAGGCAACCCTGCCTAACACTGCCCATCCTGACTCTCCGTTCCCCACTCCACCTGAGCAGTCTGAGATATGTACAGGTTGCGAATTAGCCTCCTGTCTTTCAAATCTATTCAAATTTTCCATAATATACTCATTAGCTTTTCCAAATTCGCTCTATCAAACGCCTTTCCCAAATATACGAAACAGGCAAATACTACCTTGATCAAAAAGTTCCCGGAATAACCACCGTGTGGCGCTCCCATCGTTCCGATTTGAGTTTTGTTTTTTTTGTTAAATTGGTACATCTGTTGTTGATATTCCCTTTAAATCTTAGTGTCATAACTTGACATTTGCAAAAGTTACGGTCGGTTTTCGGTATGTCCATCAGTGCTTCCTGCGATTTTTCCATTACTTCCTCTCGGCTGCTAAAACGCGTTCCCCGTAATGGTTTTTTAACTCGATTGAACAGAAAGAAGTCACAGGGAGCCAAATCAGGTGAATTCGGTGGCTGTTGGATGGTATTTGTTGCATTTTTCGTCAAAAAATTACGAATAATGATAGCACTGTGCGACGGTGCGTTATCATGGTGCAAAATCCACGAGTTTTCTGCCCACATTTCTGGTCTCTTTCGGCGAATTGCTTCACGCAAACGTCTCATAACGCCCAAATAATACTCTTTGTTTACTGTCTGGCCTTCTGGCAAAAATTCATGATGCACTACACCGTTGTAATCCATGAAAACCGTCAGCATTGCCTTCTTTTTTGACTGAAAACGACGTGGTTTTTTTGGTCTCGGCTCATTTGGTGAACGCCATTCACTTGCCTGATGTCTGGATTGCGTGTCGTACTCATAAACCCACGTCTCGTCTCCAGTAATGATCCTTTTGATGAATGTGGGATCGGATTCAGCCTCGCAAATCATGTCTTTTGCGACGTCAACACGGTCTCTTTTTTGCATGAAATTTTGAACCAACTTTGCTGCTACACGACGGAAACCCAAATCATTAACCACAATGTCTTGGGCGGATCCATAGGCAATGTTCAAGTCCTCCGCTATTTCTCTGATGGTTAATTTGCGGTTATTGACCAACATTTCTTTTACTTTATCAATTTTTTCACCGACTTTCGATGTCGATGGTCTGCCACTGCGTTCATCATCTTCGATTGACTCACGACCCTTCTGAACCGCTCGTGCCACTGGTAAACGACCGTTTTTTTTAGAGAATCGTTGCCGAAACACTTTTCCAACATTTCCAACGTCCGTGCGCCACTAAATCCGTTTTTTACGCAAAATTTAATACAAGTTCGTTGTTGCAAATTTAAATCCATTTCTGCAATTGTAAAAAATCGCCAACACACACAGAGATAGATGTACTCTTGGCTACGTAACTTTTGCAAATGTCAAGTTATGACACTAAGATTTAAAGGGAATATCAACAACAGATGTACCAATTTAACAAAAAAAACAGAACTCAAATCGGAACGATGGGAGCGCCACACGGTGGTTATTCCGGGAACTTTTTGATCAAGGTAGTAAGTTCTGATTGCATTCTATATTCCTCTGGATTGGTGATCTCATTACTGCAATGTCATCACGCGTACCTCTCCCATTTCTAAACCCTAACTACTAAGGGGATGAAATTATTATACATTATTAAAATAATAAACATAAAATATAAATTAATGAGCCTCATTAGAGAATCCAAAAACGTATAGGGATAATAAGATATTAGAATTCGACCATTACGAAGATAGGGAGGTCAAAATATACACCTTTAGAAATGTTGTTGTCATGCATGAGAGTTTGCACTATCAATTTTAACAATTGAACAGTTATAATTATAGAATTCCTTAAGTTCCCCCCGCACTGAAAAATATAATATTTACCATGGGAGGAGACCGAAGGATACCATAAAAAGAAGGAAATACAGCTAGCGGTTTGCCTCTCAAGACAAAGTCAATTTCCAGCTTAAAAGAAGGAGAAGTGAAATTCCAAGGAAACAAAAGCAAACGCATTACACACTAAACGCGAGCAAAAAAATGCCTAACTCTGCGTCGATGACTCACGCTGATCGGAAATCAGCTGATGGCCGCGAAATGGTCACGCTCCATTGTCACGGATCCGTCCTTGGCCCACTTACGCCCCAACGCGAAAGCAAACGGCAGATCGCGGCTGAATGTGAGCTTTTTAACTTCTCCCACGAAACGTAAGTCTCACTGTCATAAATACCAGTTTGTCCTTAGGCTGAGGTTTTCATCAAGAATGGCACATACATAGATGAATGCGTCACAGCGCTACAAAGAGAGTCGATGGAGTTTAAGTCAATTCTCACGGGCACCTAATGGTCGGGAGAAACCGAACCTTTCGAAATTCATGGTCACCAAAGCGCTTTCGCCTGATTTATCGCGATCTCCCGACTTCAATGTAATGGCGGAGACGGGAGAAATCACAGAAATCCCGCACCCTTGGTGAAGTTGAAGAAATTAAAAAATAGGTGAAGAAAAACGTAATCCAATGCAATGACACACTTAACACTAATCCGCGTCGTTAGGCGGAGATGGGTTGCCTTCTCAAAGGTTGCTCTAAACGGATCTTTCTGCAGGTATGGCATTAAGAATTTAGTCGAATACGCCGATTCAAGCGCTTAGTTTTGCTGAGAAAAGGTTATATTATTGAGATAAGTTTGCACGAATATATAGCACCAAGGAGATATATTTTTTTACCAGAGCTGAATGTTCACTTAAAAATTTCGCTCCTCTATTGAGTTAAACTTGAGAGAAATTCTCGCAAGTGGATCACGAGAATGTAATCACGAATACTCGCAGCCATTACACAAAATGTAAGTGAATGTTTTGCATCGTAGTCATAAAAATATGTCTTAAGTAACTCGTTACAACTTATGTCAATAATTATAAACTTCCCTTTTATTACTGTTTATTTTCTTTGATTTTAAATCAATTGTAGCTTCCCAATAAACGAGAAATATTTATTTCGTTGAATTTCCCAATCTCGAAAAGTTATGAAATGCCCGGAGGTTCTGGTTATATTAAGTGAAATGGTAGTAAAGAATGATTAGGTATCCATTTTTCCCCATGGACCGAAATGAACACCTCGATTTACGTATGTTTGGGTTGTTTTTAGAGGCTTCACTAGCATTGATAGTGTTATCATGAGAAGAGTTTCACAAAATACTCGTCAAATCCCAGAACCGTTTCCGCGTTATTCAGTTAACGACAACAGAAGTCACCAGGTCTACATAAAAATAAGACCTGTTTGAAAAATAATTTTTTCAAACTATTTGCCCGATAGCATGAACAGGCAAAATAAAAAAGTTCCAAATAGTCAATGATAACTTAAATTTAATTTTTTTTTTTTTAAGTCTTGCTCCGGAGAACCTTTAGCTTATCCTGTAGAAAACCTTCACCGCCAGATAAGGATAGAGATAGAAGATAGATAGATAGAGATAGAAAGATATCTTACCTAGGATAGCAAATGGAATCGGCTTTGGCAACAAAATTTTCAATTTTTTATTAGAAGCAAGGCTTTTCAGCGAACAGAAGCACTGATTTAAATTAATTAAAGCATTAAAACACTCACATAGCTTCGTCAGTGAGATCATAACTTTCAATGATGTATCCTACACAATTATAAACTCTCGTCTAGGTTGTAGACACTATCTTTAGAGTGAGATTAGTGTAAATGTCAAGTTTCTTTTTTCCCTCATTATGAAGGAATTCCACAAAGTTAAACCTGAAACTGTTATGATCTCAGGGAGCATTTACCTATACAACATGTTTCGGGATATTCAGAAAAGCATTAGCCCTTTCCAAGTGCCGTCCGAACCTCCCCCGAAAGATCTTTTACCCCTAAATGAGATCGATTATAATGAGTTACAAAATGAAACGACATTTACGTCAATCTCGAATAAAAATGTAGAGTTAAATTTAAGTTAGAGTTAAAAAATTACTCTAAAACTTTTTCTGCGAATAGAATTATTTAAAACTTAAAACTATAGGCAATTGGAAGTGAACGCATGCAATAAATTTTGAACGGAAGAATAAGCTAAAATGATTTAACAAAGACCCTATTGCATATTAAACCCCAAAGATATTTAATATTGCATTGAATTTTATGTATCTTGCCCACTTTAAAGCGTAAACCGGATGTGGATCGCAAGGAGAAAAGTAATTTTTTTTAATAGATTATAATTAATACACGGTACCCTGCAAGCCACCTCTGGGGTGTGTGGCATTCTTCATCAGATATGCAGCATCAAAAACTGATTTTTCATTAATTTTAGCAGCAAAAATATGATAAATAATTCAACTAATTTAAATCATGATAATGGCATGAACATGCATCTCTGTATCTGAGCGTGATATACTACTCTACGCGAAGGTGACGAGATATTAGTTGGCAAGAAGGATTAAGATTAGATGGAATAGTGACAAAATATCAGGCGACTTATAATGAAAAGAGGACAAAAATTTTTTCTCTAGCTCGGTCCCTTATGAAATCGTCGCTAAAGACACCTCCCAATTCATGCAGGGCACTAAATCTGAGATTTAGATTACAATAGCAATGTGACAGGGTGCATATATGTCGGAATAACCGAAATCTTAATACAAGAACTCGAAAATACTTTACAACTTTTAGAAATAATTGTTAACTTAAGGGTAATTTATCCTCTAAACGGCAATTCCGGAGGTCCATCTGAAAGGTGCATCGAAACATTATTTTTTTTTAATTGTCAATACTGTTTCATAAGTAATTTACTCGGCCAAGGACGAGGTAGTATGTTAACGGATAACATGTTCAATGCCAACTATAGTTACCATAACACTGCGGGAAATCCATGGCAGAAATTATACGCAGTCACGCTCGCAACTTATAAGATTCACAAAACCGTTTATAATCGTTGTTAAAAAAACTATTAGATTGGAGACGAACTCTTCTAAGAATCGATCGCTTATTGATTGTTTATATTTTTCCCAGAAACCCCATCGAAAACTCGTTCTGAAGAAAGAATTTTAATGTGACTGGAGATATTTCCGGGTCGGATGCCGGGTTTTATATCTCCATTAATGCCGATGATTGATTTTTCTATGATATAAAAATCTTATATAGTATAAAAACAACATGGATACTATAATGACTGCCGGACTTAAATTTCTAATCTCAAATCATGATACGGCCCAAATTCCATGCCTTAATCTCTCTTGTTTTGGTGTCGTTACCAGCAGTTTATCTCGGATGTGTCGAGCATTAATTTGAACTTATGTACAACGGTGTTAGTGGTGATTAACACACTCTTCCGGAATTACCCACTTAGACAATACATTTGTAATATACCATTAGATGCTAGTGGATACCAAATGACTACATACTCGTGAAGCTGTTATTTAGGATTTAGTGTCAGGATTTAGGACAGCCAAAGATACGCGTGGATTGAATACGATAGCGACTACAGTATGGTGCTAATGAAGTACCATCTTAAATTGCAGATGCTAAAGAAGGGAATGAAAAGACAACGAGAGTTGGGCAGATTGAATTACAAGAAACTATACTTGTAAACTGAGCCACGGTTCAGTTAACAACAAAAATTGGAAAAGGAATTGGAAAAACGTTAACACAGGAACGATTGAAGCAAGATAGTTGGAAATTAAGACTGGATTATAAGAGGGTGGGTAGAATACCATAGGCTGAACGAAGGAATCTGTAAAAAGAGACCATGGGTGGCTGACAAAAAAATGGACCAAATAGAAGGGAAAATAAATTAGAGAACCTAAAGGATTGAGAAAGGACAGATAAGATACTGTCATTATAGCACGGGATCGACTGAAGAAAAATGGGAAAAATTAAAACTGGATTTTTAGTAGATGCGAAGAAAATAATGGGCCATAAGAAACTATGGATCACAGACGAATTATTGGACCCAGCAAAAGAAAGAGAAGTAAGCACAAAGGCTCAAGGCATGAGACGAAAAGATGTGCTAGAGGCTAAAAAGTAAATTTATCCGAAATGGAAGAAGAACCATAGAAGATTGGATGAATAACTTGTGCGAAAAAGTGGAACATAGCATTGCCGAAAGTAAAGTTGAAGCAGCTTGCAGAACCTTGAGACAATATTTTAATGAACGCAGATCAAATATTAGTGTCGTTCGGAATAAAAATATTGTATTTCACAATGAAGATGAAGACAAAGCGAAGAGATGGAAAGAGTATCTGTAAGATCTTTATATTGGAAAATAAATTCATGCAAGACTCCTAGAAGAAGAGGGTACTGTCGGCGACTATTAAAAAGGATAATATATCGTCAAGTCTGTATTCAAAGCTTTCAAAGAGCCCACAAGGCACTAGGGATCGAATATGTATTTTCGGAACCAACAAGAAATTCAGGAAATGAGATTTAGACAAAACCCTACAGCCATGTATATATGGAGAGGAGAAATATCGATAGGCTTTAAGGAGAATGTGATCATCTCTATACCAAAAAGTATAAAGGCAGAAATATAAGAAAACTTCGGAGCAATCGGTGGATCGATCCATTCACGGTAAAGGTAAGAATAATCAATCAGAGAATGAAGAAGAGGGTGAAAGAGTATTTAGGAACAATTTTGGATTTAGAAGGAGTAAAGGAGCGAGAGTAGCTAGTTTTGCCCTTATACTTATCATAGAGAAGATGATACGGAAAGACCAATTAACCTATATTATTGGTTGATTGGACGACACTTTTGACAACTTGGACTGGAATATTGCTATGTACCCCGCGGTAAATTGGAATGAACTACAACGACAGGAAATAGATAAAGGCTGTACATAAAAACCAGGTGGAAGTGACTAGATGTAATAAAAGTAGAGAATAAGCTAAAATAATAATTAAGTAAAGCAGTATATCACTTTGTATATAATGTGTACATTTAAAAGCCGTTCAATGGCATTGAGGAAAAAACAAAGAGGTGGCGTACAATTACACTGAGAAATAACATTTATCCTGGAATTCGCGGGTGACAAAGCTATGCTTGAAGGAAAGGAAGAAAACGTGATAGGTATATTAACAACGATGGAGAATCATATGCATACCCATTTAAAGGTATGTCTTGGACGGTTCCTAACGAATTATCTACTTTTTACTTCTAAGTATCGTAAGATCTTCCTCTTTATTCGTCCTCAATGATTTCTTTCCTCGTAACTTCTGCCTGACCTCATGCCACCAGTAGTAACCATCTTAACCGTTAATGATGTTTAGCAGTTACAAGATACCAGAAAATCAAATAAATATTGATTTCAAATTAAATTGAGATACTAAATATCATCATTATAATTTGTCAATCCGAGGTTGATCTGAGGACACTTCAAATCTATCCAGTCAAGAATCGGAGTCGTCATTCCCTCATAGCTCCTAGTACTGCCGCTTTCGATGCATCACTTTTTCCTTGAAATTCATCCCCTTACCTACGCACTTGGTATTTACTTCTATGACTTCTACAATAACAGTCACCAGTGAACAATTGTTCATCAGACTGTGTCCAATTAGCTAATCTTTCATTGCTTAATCTATCATCGATTGTTTCCATCCGCTTTATGAAGAATTTCTTCGTAATCATTTCCCCCGTCTATTTTGTTTTTATCGTTCTTCCGTAACTTCATTTTTTCAATGCTCCTAACGTTATTTCCAGAGTAAGAGCCGTAATAATCAGTCCTTTATTACTTCTATCAGTGTCACAGTGTCTTACTCTAACGAATGTGTATTCACTAACAAATCAGAGAAATTGAATTGTGTTTCATGCCAATACGTGGCAAACTGCGGTATTTTGCGTTAAGATTGATTGAAAGGCGTGAATAATGCATTGGAAAGGCTACCCCATCGTTCGCAAACATGAATTCTATCTTTCAACTTCATAATATGATCTATGATAGGAATAGTACGCCCACAAATGTCACTCTTTTCTTGTACACACTACAAGGGTTTACGAATATTTATTGCCTATATCATCGTAGGATTCTGAATAATTCTATTATTCTTGGCATTAAAAAGTTTCCTCTTTTTTGCAGAAAAGATATTTTACGAAGGAAGTAGGGAATGGAGACGCTGCATAGAAAGGTGAAAGTCCTATCAGGAAGTTAAATTGGAAAAAACCGAGCATACTATTAAGGATACTGCGTGAAAATTATTAATAGAACCACCGATTATTCAAGGGAGATGACAATAATACATAGAGGATCCATATACAAGTAGAGATATACGGTCAAAAAGTTTAGGCATTGAAAGATGGCGTAGATGATCATTGTTTAGGTGCGGGCATACTCAATTACGAGAGAAGAAACATTTAGAGATTTGGAATCAAATAAGGCCTTGGAAAAAATTAACATTCGTGGACGGATGAGTGCCAAAGTGGGCGGAAGAGGGTCATTTTATGAGCTAATTGAGGTGGTCCCCCGTTGCCTTCCTCAATATTGTTTTTAACGCGACACCATCTCTTAATGGCCGCCCCACTGGGGTTAAACACCTTTTGCAGCTGCCTCACTGAGGAACAGAGATTGCCTGAACTACCTTCCGTCAGGCTCCTAACTTATGACCGGCGAGCCAATCAGAAAGATTTATATCTGTGCATACGTAAGAGCCCACATTTCTTGAATACTTACTCCGTGTCTGCAGAATTTCTCAAAACATTAATACTACAGGACATTTGGTAAGCATATGAAAGCTTAAAATTTTCATATTTGGTGTCAACTGTACATGTAAATAGTCGAATGTGCAATTGTTTATTTTTAAGGTTTGTTTTCCCCTCAACCAGCCAAATTTTAAGAGAATCACGGTATGATGACCATCAAATCCAGTGCCGAATTTTCCTTTACTTGTTTTTTTTTACCTTGTGTAGTTTCATTCGAACTATGATCTCAACACTTAAACTTTAATGCCGTTAAATAATTACATTATCTTTATGTGTTCACATTTTGCGTATCTTCTTCGAAAAATTGAATTAATTTATTTCACATCAAAATTTTTAAAGAATTTTGGTTTTAGTTACCGTAGCCGCGGAATTGTTTTGTTTTATTTACAACTGATATGATTTTTAAAAATATATTTGAATATTAATTATCTTTTTTGGCCATTTTTGATGCTTAAATATGTCGTATCAATCGTGTTTTTCTTCACATGCTCCCTTTTGTTTCCCGTCATTTTTCAGAGTTATTTAGCATTTATTCAATGGTTTCTTGGACGGGTTGTAAATCTGCCTCCAATCGGTAAACTACGATGATATTAGCAATGATTTCCGAACTTTTCTTGAATTTTTTCCTGCCGACAATTTAAATTTGTAGTGTGCCATATTGTTTTGTACGATAAATTTCAAGGGCGTTTTTGCTTTATTACGTGCGGACTTAACAATGACGTCCCAACCACAAGGCAAACGTGAGTGGAAATGCCATTCATTTACATAAAGAAACATGTATTTTACGTGGATACAATAAATGTTTCACAATGAAATTTCTCTGAAGATGTCAAAGGCAATCCAAAACTTAAAATAACTCTAATTTCAAATCAAAATATTTCGTCGATAAAGTATTCCGCATGCATTCCACAAGCATACCTGCACTATAATTAGGCTGTGAAAAACCCTGTTCGCCAAATACAATTCTAATTCATTACTTATATGCCGAAGCCATGAATTTAATGATGATGTTTGACATTTTCTGAAGATATCTGGGTTTGTTAATTTGGCCAAAAATTTTAAAATACATATAACTTCATTACTATAACTTTCATTTAATACGAGTATTGTATTTTCTATTTTTTTATGTACTTGTATAGTACTGTGAGTGTCTGTATACCAAATGGCTTTTTAATAACCTTGCGAGCGGATTAATATATGAGTATTCCTACTTTCGCCATTTTTAAAATCAAGTTTTACTGGTTGTGCATGCTTTTTGACAATCCGCCGCCCACAATCAATGCGCCCACATTGTATTTCTTTAAATCCTTAATACGATCTCAAAAGCAGTGTACTTGGCCGCAGTCAGGATAGTCTATGCCAAGAGCTAAGCGCCAGCTTATTTCCTTCCCAGAAAACCCACTGAAATTTCGTTCCGAAGAAATAAATAGAGATGAGACAGGTAACCCGTCCGGTTAAATATTAAACTTTTTAAAGGCTTTAAATCCCGATTGATTCCGACGACTGATTGCTCACGTCAAATTCTACCGTATTCGTTCATTGTGCCAAATAATGTGCCCCTGGCCTACCACAAGACCAGATTTATAATATTTAAAAAACACAAGCCATAAAAATATATCTTTCAATGAAAATTTATTAATATCAGAGCATAGATGAGAATAGTATGTTTAGACAGCCCGAAGGCAGGCAGAAAGTCAAGAAGACATTGGTATTTTTATTAATTTAGTATTTTTCAGTACCCCGCAAGGATTGACTAATTGGACCAGACTAATTTTGACCCGAATATGACCCTAAAGCGGTCGGACAACATTATTCTGTTCCCTCATCTTCGTGGAAAAATGACATAATAAATCTATCCGTTCTTTAATTAATCTCTCAAATTTTATTGACATGATCTCTCCTACCGTAGAACGATTAGGGCAATAATACATTTTCAATATCATCGCCAAAGAGAAATTCTTCGAATTTAAACGGGAGATTTAATTTGTAATGTAACCTTCGCTTCTTGAGTGATTCCCAACCTATTTCCTCCAATAATTTTGATTCGCTACTCAGTTGATTATTATAACGTTTCACAAATCTAGCTTCTCTACGCTGCAAGCGATCCAATTCGGCAATCAATCCAACTTCATGATGATCCCATATACTATTAGCATATTCTAAATGGAGCCTAACCAGAGATAGATAACATTTCTCGTTGACCTAATCTTAACTTTTTTTATCATGTTAAATTTTTCCCTCTTAAGAAATGAAGAAAGAAATACGCAGATCCTACAGTACTTAGAAATAAAAAATGGTCAGGTACCATCCAAAACCCACCTTTAAAATTGGAGAAATAATTAATTTGAACAAAGTAAGGAGGACTGATTAATTGAAAAACTTAATGAAATGGCTATGTTTACTGCCGAACCTAATATTCAAGGCTCACACCAAGATAACATAGCACATGTCATAAACTTCACCTATTAAGACGTCCATTTCCAGCAAGCACAACGTGAGCTGACGAGAATTGATATGGCATAAGGATAGTGAACAAAATAGCTAGCGAAAACAGCAATGTACTGTTTTCGCTAAAACTTAGCTTCCTTTAACGGGAGGCCTGCCCAAGAATTAACCTATTTATTTTCATTCGTAACTCAAAGGTAAATAATTGCTCTTCCTTTTGTGCTGTTTAAATTCTCTTACTATCAAGGCAAAAACAAATAAGGTGCCTCCTCTCATTTGCAATTGAAGGATTTCCACAGAAGTCCTCGTTCAACGTCGTGCGTTCCTATAAGATCCTTGAGCTACCAGCACACGCATGGCGAATTAGTTCCGTTATTTCATGTTAGTAGTCTACCGTTCAAGGTGGGTTTTGAATGGACGAAGATCGAACATCGTTACACTTCCAAGCCTCGCCTAACAAGGGACAACCCAGCATCTGACACTCGTAAACCCCTTTTCGATTCCGCGCATCTCTTGCCCCATTTTCTTCCGTCCAACATGTCTATCCTATTCCTTCCCCTTCCTCGTTTTCCAAACATTCTCCCCTCTATCACAGTCTTCAACATTCCACTGAAAATCTTAAAGTTTTGCATCCATTTTTCCCGTCTCCTTTGATGTCTCCTAACAATCCCCCCTCTTTCCCCGCCATACCTAGAACCTCCTCATTTTTTATCCCACTTTCTCTCCACTTCACCTTCCCCGTATCCACGCTTCAAAAGCCTCCAATCCACGCCTATCATCCTACTTCATTGACCATGTTTCCATGCCGTACAAAACTACACTCCATATCAAAGTTTTAATGAACCTTTCTTAACATCCGTCCTTACCATAAATTCCCTCATTGTGATAGCTTCTATGCTTAGCGGAACTCTTTTTCTTGTGTCCCTACTGCTTTCCATCTTGGTCGATATAATTTTCAAAAGAACAGTTATTCTAACTCCTCCTATCTCACTGGTCTAAGGTTAATAACTCTCGTCTATCACAGTTTTCAAAATTCCATTTTATATCAAAATGCTCTGAATCCACCTTCCCTACCCCCTTTTAATTCCTCTCAAAAAAGCCTCTCTTCTGTCTCCAACCTCCAGTATTTCTTCTTTTGTTTTCCATTCCGTCAAAGTACTTACCTATTCCATCTTTCCCATCCTTATCAATACACACACACGCACACACAAACACACATCTCAAAAGCTTCCAATCTACGCCTATCACCTTGATAATGTTCATATTTAGTATGGTATTCATTTCTGCTTCGCAACCACTATGAACAAATGTCTGAATTAAATTCCAGAGCACATTTGCCATAGGTCGTTCACAATTAATGGTATGACGTTGCCTTTATGCCGACAGTCCCTTTCCTCCCACACACATTTATCTTCATAAAGCGTTTCGTTTGGCCATGGCTTTACATAACGAAATCACCCATGGCCAGGCCAGGTGAATGCGATGGGAGGGAAGACAAATTCCTTGACGCGCTACCAGCCTTGAACCTCCTTTTCTCATTCAGAGAGCCTAAGACAC
Organism: Hetaerina americana; assembly: GCF_022747635.1. Classification (NCBI taxonomy): domain Eukaryota; kingdom Metazoa; phylum Arthropoda; class Insecta; order Odonata; family Calopterygidae; genus Hetaerina; species Hetaerina americana. The sequence goes on along the minus strand of NW_027287205.1, from coordinate 77,084,908 downwards.
AATCATCAGTTCCGAGTGCCTAGTTCCCCTGCAAGGAGCGCCTTGCGTAAAATGAATACGTCTTCAGCACGGTCGCAAATATTTCTAGTAAATGCTTTCCATTGATATTACCCTAAAATTTTAATACATCACTGAGTTAAAACACGGTAAAATATCCCCGATTTGTAAAATATCTAATCCGATGAAAATGGTCAATTTTCAAAGTTGTTCTTTTCTGAATAACATTTAGTTCTTCCTTATTTTAAAATTAAATGTTGATGCATTATCGACGTATACAGTTCAGCACAGAATACTTTGTAAAAAATCTTTAAAAAATCAATGCTCTCTTCTAATGTCAACATTATGATGATTTCATTTATCCTGAAAGAATATTTCGGTATGATATTTCATCTCATACGTGTGGCAATTGGGTCAAAATCGGAAAGTAAAAGAGTCAACAAAATCTTGATATCAGGAGTAAATTGCGTACTTTTTGGAAAAATGGACAGAGTAAAATCACTTGGACCAAATTTGTTACTGTACATCTACATCCACACAATATCCCGCAAGCCGCCACGAGGGCGTTTGGCGGGGGGTGTTAGGTCACCATCCGTGAAAGAGGAAACCGACACATTGCGATTCTGTACCCACAGAGGCGAATGTGATATTCATTTGGAAACAATTGTAACTTAAAACACATGCAAATTCATGAACTATCTACTAAAATACACATGCATCTACGAATATCCTTTATGTCTACGAACGTATGCAGAGAAGAATGTGATTATATATTTTCCTCAAGCCATATTTATAGCCATGCTCGCATGTCGGCCGACTTGTTTGAAACTGAGAGGAACCCTTATGAAGAGGAGTAAATTATGAAAATGAATCAGTACTCATTCAATATTAAAGGCTTCATTTAGAATAACCATATCAGCAGGATCAGATGCCAATATTCTGAGTATATATGTTATTAGTTCACACCTAACATATCAACTACCGCCACACTGACGATATCATAGCTGAAACGTGGAAATGTAAATTTCCATGGTGAAACCTGAATTCATAAACATCTCTATCACTCCGAAAGATGTCATTCACCGTTCGTATCTTTATAGACCATATAATGCCTGATATTTCTTACTGTTAGGTATTTAAAGTAGCTTAGTCCTCTAAATAATATGTTTCGCACATCATATCGATAACATCGCACTATTTATCAATATCATTGCTGTCACCAAAAGTTGCGCGTCAAAATTACTTCCACAGCTCATGATTAACTATAAGTTCAACGAAAATTAACAGTGCGAATTCATAACTCATTCATAGCTCATAATTCATTCATCTAGACCTTAGGCACCTAAATAAAATTTTATAGAAAGAAGAGGATTTCTTTTGGAATATACGGAAGCAAAAACGAAAAAATTGCTAAATCCAACGAATTAATAAGACAAACTAATGAAATGCAGCATTCAAGAAGAACTGTAGACTATACACAAATGGGAAGAGGAATGTGAATGTAAGACAAGAACTAGACGCACAAAGTATAGATGAAACGAAAAAAGAATACAATATAGAGCAAGAGGAAGAAAATGTCTGAGACATCCAAGCAAGAGATGAAAAAACCAAGAAAGTAACGATTAGGTATTACGTCAAGACATCGTAACAGACTTAATGCCTATATTAAACATATACAAGAAACGGACAACACTGGTATTGATGCAGAAAGGCATTTCATACGCACTTCTCCACAAACACGTCCTAAATTACAGTCAGGCAGAAATACGGGCGTCATTCAAAATAAAAATAATCTCTCTATCCTTTTACTAAATTGCAGAATCCTCAAAAATAAAATAGTGGATCTCAAGCACATAATCTCAAGTTATTCCGCTGATATAGCATTAGGCACAGAGAGTCGGCTGTGTAATTATATAAGCGACCAAGAAATTTTCCCAATAGATTTCACAGTTTACCAATACGATAGAGGTACAAGCCACAGAAGAGTTTTCGTGGCAGCGAAGAGTATTTTTGAAATCAGAAAATTTGTATTTCAAAATAATAGCATAGAAAGCGTTTGGTGCACCTTACTGCGATTTAATCAACCCATTACTAACTAATCCTCTTTCTATAGACCTTCAGACTCAGTCGTTAAAATGCTTCATGCCCTAAATGAACAAATATACAAATTTACACGTAAAAAATAACAGCATTAACATAATTGGTGGTGACTTTAACCTCCCTGGTATCGATTGGGACAGCAATAGCGCTAAATCTCGAATTTGCGATCGCGAATCCTGTACTTCGAAGAAACTCCCCCCATCAAGCAGGACACAAGCCCACCCATGGAAAGAACATATTGGACCTATAGTATTTTTTACGAACACACCGAAACGTATTATGAGTATAAGGGCTTGAGTGACCATAAATACATTAATGTCAACTTCGATGTTGAAATGAAAAAGATTATTAAACTGAACAGAAAAATTTATAACTACCATAAAGCAGACTTTGAAACTTTTGCCAGTCAATTAAACTCTTCACTACCATAATTCAAAACGTGCTTAAGTCATACCAACGTGGAAGACACTAGGACAAATTTATCAATGCTCTATAATAAAAGGCATCCCAGATTTTATCCCTATTAAATTCGCAAAAGCAAATCGCGACCCCAGGTGGTACAACAAAGGGGTTAGAAAATCCCTTCGTATGGAGAGAATGCTACACTCTAGGGTAAAGAAAGCAGGTGTGAACACTTCATCCTCGGAGAATAAAAATTTATGGGACAAGTATAGATCCTCTAAAATTGAAACCAAAACACAATTATTAGTGCCTTACAAGACTTTAAACGTAAAGTACTATGCCAGTATTTGGACACTGATCCCAAGGCTTTCTGGTCATATGTTAGGGAAGTAAATTGGAGTAAACAGACCGTGGCTTGCTTAAGGGATTGTAACAATATAATTCAAACTGCCAGTGAGGGTAAAGCTAACATCCTAAATTCATTCTTCCAAAGCGTTTTCACGAACGATGTTGCCACCGCGTATCTCCAAGAAATAATACATACTGAACCAATGCAGTCAAATAATGAACCAAAGCAATTGTTTCTTAGTTAATGTTATATTTATTTGCATGCGTGTAAGTTGGAAGGACTTTTGCACGAATATATGCGCCACTACGGGTATACGTTTCCATGGATGTGTTGATTTTGCATGTGGCTTTGTTCCCTTTCACGGGTGGTGACCCAACACCCCCCGCCACACGCCCTTGTGGCAGCTTGCGGTGAATATGTAGATGTAAATGAATGATTTATATTCGAAGAAAGAAAAAGAGGAAGAATTGATATCGCCTGGATTATTTTATTAATTTTTCCTATACGACTAATGGAAAGTTCTCTTAGTCTCCGAATACACTGTAAATTTTTGTGCGAACTCTATATTACCGCGAAATTAAATTTCTCCCTCTCGCTCCTCTTGTTCAGAATATGCTCCTGTGCCCACCAATTATGTACGTTCCAGAGTCTCTCACTAGGACTCCCCGACTGTTTCTTGAACTGCGAGTTTGGCCCTCTACCTCCATAGCTCCACGGTGCCTACTCACGTACGCACTCCCAAGGCCAAAGCGCTCATTCGGTTATAGTCAGAATTCAAGAAACAGGATAATGGAATTCCTATTACATAACAAATTATATAACAGTTTTACTTTCTACACTAAAAGCGATAAAAGCTATGGAGAAAAATAATTCAGGATGGCTATTATTTTCATGTAATCACATTCCCATAAGACAGGTAATTACTTACGATTTTTCTCCCGAGCTTACGTAATATATTTCGTTTCATTTTGTAGGATGGTCCACCAGCGTTTCGCATTCCACTTCTATCAATGAAGTCGGTCCAAACTAGTTTTGGATTCTTATTTAGAAGGGCCTGCACGCGCGTTGGCTAAAGGCAAAGACGAACTGCTCTCACAACTAAAATAAACGTCGTGAATTACAGATTCCCAATCGGCATATCGAATTCCCGATATTGTAATCAAAAAAATAGTATTACTCCCAATTTCTTACAGCTATTTCGAAAATATTGTGTCATTCCCTGTAATCAAACTTATTACAAAGATATAAAGCGTGTAGTTTTGCACCCGACATTGGATGTATAATTAGCCCCCCTAATTACATTGGTAAGGCCAACAATTGCTGCAAAATTAGAGAATTAGATTGTCGAACTGATAGATCAAAGTACTCGTTTTCTCGCGCACTATTCGCGACGACATCAAAAAAGGGAACACCCAAGAAAATAACAGGTACATGCTGTCGAATATAGGAGTATTCAAGATTGAATTCCTACAAAACACGTTCCAAGTCTGGCGTCGTAACTCGCTCCGCCTTGGGCCTTTTTGCCGGCTATGTAGGTGAATGTATTTATTTATGTACATTGCCAGCCACCGCTAGGGTATGTGGCAGGGGGTGAATACACACCAGGATAATTTTACCCGAACATGACCCTAACGCGGTCGGACAACGTTATTATGATCCCCTCTTTCGTGAAAAATGACATCTTACATTTATCGTGTTCCAGTCAGTAGATGGGGACGTTGAAATCTCCGATTATAACGTCACGATTATTGTGTTGGGATAAAAAAAACCTTTGATTTGGTGATCTTATTCTAGTATTGAATTGTCTCTGTCGCCTTTGGTCTGTAAAATGCGTATGCATACTTTCTTTTGGATTGAGGACTTTTAATTGAGCACCAAACGATTTCTAAACTATTACCCGGAATTACCTCAGCCCTGCAGGTGCAAGAATTTTTAACTGCAATAAAGACAGCCCCCTCCCCCTCGATTATATTTGTTCTGCCATTCTTGTAAGTGGGAAAGGATTTTGAGAAAATTTCACCGTCGACAATGTCAGTGGATAACCATCTTTCTGTCCCCATAATTACATCTGCACCTGTGCTTTGAATATAGTGATGATATTCTGCAACTTTGTTTTTAACCTTCGTCGATTTACTACCAATTCAGATAATGTTCCCTTGGCATTATGGTTTTTTTAATTTTTAACGAGAATCGTCTTCTTATATTGAATCCGTTATAAAATTTTCCGTCCAAGGCTTTCTGATTGGTGTTAATTGCTAGCACTGCACCTCACTTCATTTAAAGCTAGATAATTTGGCAAAGAAGACTTTAGAGACTCACTAATTGACCTACACTTTAATCTAAAAAAGCCCGGCAGAGCTCGAATATGCTACAGGCTACACACCTGGCGGCCTCTGACGTGTAGTGAACACCAGAACGGTTCAGAGGGTTCCTACAGGATCGCCGGATGAAGGTCGGCGAATGATATCCCTGCACAAAGCACGCAACCTATAATTCATGAATTATACCCGGCCCCAGAGGCCCTCGATCAATCCTCGGGACAAGGCTGCAGATCTAGAGCGTCGCTACAACCCCCTCGACACCACCTACCCGAAGTGAAAGTTTTAGCATAGTGTATTCTGGTTAGCTTTTGTTGGGAACCCGTTTGTTAAATTAAGATGGTTTCGTCTAGGCCCACTGTTGCCATACTCGAAAGCGCTGGTGAATGCGCGGCTCTAAGGGCTCGTATCCTTATGCTAGAGAAAATTTTGCGGGAGCGTAGATCAAAGATCGACGGCGGGAGGACTCCTCTCAGAAGAGATGGCGCACGGGTTCGCCCGAATGCTACACGTGGCTGGGTGATAACAGATATACCTCGTGTGCCTTTTCCCAGTGAAGCATTGTGTCACGTCAGTAGGTTGGACGATTGGAGGGTAGTCCCTCGGGGCAAAGGGAAGGTAACGCTGGGCCGAGGATTGGACTCTGCACAAGCAGTTCCCATTCCCATCTCCAACAGGTACCAGGTGCTGTCGGATAACAGCGCCACCGTACCTGCAGCCCCTACGCCTACTCTGAGGGTGCTGCCTTGGGTAAGGCATCGGCGTGCGGAAAGGGAGGGAACCATGATATTAACCAGTTCCAATGTCCAGCATATAAGGTATCCGCTGCGCCGCTGAGTCCCCCATATGTTTCACCCAGGGGAGGTCGTGGCTGAGGGTAACGCATAGATATTTGAGTCTACGCATTCCATTTCGGTGTTCCCAATGCAGTAGGCGTTCGGGTGGGAATTGCTCTTTTTCCAAAAACTTATGACTACGCACTTTTTTAAATTTAATTCTAATTGCCCCGCCTAGTTGCTCTAATATTTTGGGTACGCTACTAAGTTTATCTTAACAACGTTTCATAAATTTAGCTCCTCTACGCTACACGCAATCCAATTCTGTAATCAATCTAACATCGTGAGGATCCCATATAGTACTAGCAGCATATTCTAAATTATGCCTAACCAGTTCACCCACGCTTCTTAAATTGTAAATAATACCGTAGATGAATGCGTGGAATGCAAGTAGGACTAGAAGGAATGGCTATTGATGGGAGGTCCCCAAGTTCAAAAGCCTTAATTTGTCTACGCATGTTCTTGTACCTTTCTTTTCCCCCTTCGCTTTCTTCCCTTCAATTGTCCCTTCTATTATGTTTCTAACTTATGAATTCTGCTTCAATATGTGTCCAACTCAAAACGGTTGTGATACTGTTAAAATTGAATGCAAAGGTTTCGCACTGTGGCCATGAACTGACGACAGTGTGTCTACACGGCAGTCCTATTTCAGACTTGATGCTAAATCACGAAAGCAAAAAAGTTAGCAACAGCCTAGGTTGCTCAGGGTTCGATCAAAGGTTGTTATTCGTGGATTGTGATTGTCGGTTGTTATTCGTTCGTGGAGGTAAATACTGAAAGAGCTAAGAATGAGTTCTGGAAAAGATTTGAAGGACAAGATCAATTGGCATTGAAGATTGAAAAGCGACAAAACAATGACGCTGGGTTTTATGAACCCACACTCGACGTTAAGTCTCGAACTCGAGCAGGGTTGAATGAGATAAGTCGATGGAAAACGGACGTCAAAGCGATGACTGGGAGAGTCTGAAAGGTGTGATTGATTAGTGCGCTGAAAATGGACACGGATAAAAATGAAAGGCGTTGAATGCTCGGTGGAATGAAGAATTTAAAGAATCCGCGAGTGCTAAATAAGAATACAGATTTAAAAAATCTCAAAATATGGCGTATGAAATTTTTTGCTCGGACAAAAACAATGACGCTCACAATATTGCCGCGAGAGAAATTAAAGAAAGAGAAGCATACAAAAAAGGTTAATTGATATTGAAGCAAATAGCAAGCTCATTTGGAAATTAGTAACGAGTGTAAATCGAGGGAAAGTCCAAAGGATGAAAGAAATAAAGACTTTTTTTAACGTCAGTCCTCCCGATTAGGGTATGTTCTAAACCCAACCACCGCATTTTCCTGTACTTGTAAACCCAAGGTAATATGACACAAAATATTCGTAGAACCCATACCACATATCACAACAACATTTTAGCTCTGCATACTTTCTACCTATCTTAATTCCAACCGATGGGCCCATTCTTTTCCTTCTTCTCTCTCGCTTTCCCATCATTATTCCTTTTATTTCTGTCTTCCTGGTGTTTACGAGTAGAGGGGCCATACTGCAATCCCAATCATGAGAGCACCCATTAATGTAGCAAAATCGGAAAGATCTCAAAGTTTTCTTTCTGTATTCATGGCGACACGACTTCATTCGCCCGCAAATATTCCCCAATCGGCAACTGGGGGGGGGGGCTATCACGAACCGCACACCGCCGACGGAATTCACCTGCCTGCGGTATGATACCGTTCGAAATGAGTCTCACCACCCGGAGCGATTACAAAAAGCTGAGTGACTCTACCGGGTGGTACTATCCCGCCGGAAGTGACTCCCTCCGTCCAAAGGGATTACGAACGAGTTTCGCTCAAAGTGATACCACAATAACGGGGCGGAGTTACACCCTGGCCTGGTATCCATCCTTGGGAACTCCGCCTGAGTATATTTTGAATATGACAGCAATTCTATTTAAATTCGCAATTTGATCGGTGATCTTCACTTGGTGTGTTAAAATCATTGAATTTAAGCGTATGAGTGTGTTAAACACAATCATTTTGCATTAATTATTACCAAAACGGTTGAGTAAAAACAGGTGCATTAAAATTAGCGATGTCGGTCCTTTGAAAAAGTATCTCTTAAGAACTACGCTGAACTTCTCTATGTCATCAATGCACTTTTATTATTAATTTACTTTAGCGATACCGATATTATATGCGGCATATATTTAGTTGATTTCAACACTAAGCTAGCATTTTTTAATTTAAATTATTTGTTTTCATCCGCATTCGTCGTTTGAGCAAAATCGGAGAAATAATGCATTAAACTAAACGTTCGTGTTTAAAATGAATCCACGAATACTTTCTTTTCTTACTCACATTTGCGGGATGTAAGGAGGATAGACGTAGACTGGAGGCTTTTGAAATGTGGGTGTGGAGAAGAATGGAGGTGAAATGGACCGAAAGGGAAACAAATGAGGAAGTACTTGGTATGGTGGGCGAAGAGAGGGGTTTGTTGGAAATCCTTTGGAGGCAGGAAAAATGGATGAAGGGCGTATTGACCGGCAGTGGGATGTTGAAGACTGTAATAGAGGGGAGAAAGTTAGGCAAACGAGGAAAGGGTAGGAACAGGATAGACATGTTGTACGGGATGAAGGGCAGAAGAAAGTACTCAACGATGAAGAGGGACCTGATCTGTTATAAACTGAGTTAAGTAAGCTCTACTTTCTGTTAAGAAAGCTTAATTTTCTCGTTCCAAATGAGCATTGTTTAACGTTTTACCATGCCTTCTTTCAATGTTATTTTAATTATGTGTTGAGTTATGGGGTCATTCCCCTCATGTTAAAAAAATTTTGCTGCTAAAAAAGAGAGTTATTAGCTCTCTTGCTAATATGCCACCACATGATTCCTGCAAACATTTTTTTATTAGGAATGGAATCATGACTATAATTAAGGCTCTGATTCATGTGAAATTTAATCTCGAAACTTACCAATTAAGATTCAACTTCCATAACTACTCCATAAGAGGTAAATCAAAACTAAATACTACTTATTGTACAAGACGTAGGTTTGCTTGACCAAGCTCTAGTTTGTCATTCAGCCAAAGGGTTGTAAGCATTGCTGAATGAATTGGAAATTCAGTGAATTCGATATGGGATGAGAATCAATTTAAATAAAATAATAGTTTGATTACCAGAAAGAGGAAGGCTAAGCTTAACTTCCTCCTGCTGAAGCACCCTGATCTAATTTATTCCCAGTTTTAGCTGAGTTGGCATTTCAATATGGATTTTTATGCATGTATTTATATTATCTCTCCTGCTGGCTATATTTGGCTTAATAGTTCTCGGCTGTACAACCTTGCTAGGGGGAGAAATAATGACCCTGTTGTTCCTTGATTGATAAGCAAGTCAATTGGACGCTGCAAGAAGTTCCCAGGACCTAATGACTTATCAAAAAAACAAGATATAAGTAATATATCTTCAGATCACCATAATTTTCAACAAAGGCTTTTGACTCTGTATCTTGGTATTGCTAATAGGGTATAATTATAGTATATTGTTGATGGCAGGTTATGCATGTTTCATTAGTTACATATGTGTTTCATTTGACTCTCTCTGACCCTCTCTCATGAGATATGCCCCTGAAATATTTCCCCCACATTCATATGTTAGCCATGGGAATACCATAGCATCATTTAAGGTGGGTAAATACTTATTTTTACTATGCTACAAATAAATTGTTAATTATCTATTATAATCGGTGTATCGTTAGATGAATATGAATCTGTATATCAGCAATCATTTGCCAATATTCATCCTTCACCAGTAATTGTTTTTTTCCTAGCTACCTGATTGGTTCAGATATCTGGGAAAATATATTCTGCTATTCACTTGATGATAGTTCTGTGCTCTTTGAAAATTGGCGTTGAATTACTGGTGACAATTTTATCAGAATTCAGTAATGTTGGACTGCATTAATATTCTCTGTACCAGCATTAAACATGAATGTTTTGTATTTATCTAATTTGTAGTTTGATTTATGTATGTCATGCTTGCAATGACTCCCTAACCAGGCTATCCATTAAAAATGTGATTCATTCTATTCATTCATGATGATTTTGCATGAAACGAACAGACTTTCTGTGGGTTTAATTCTGATATGTATTGTATATGTACCAATCACATTCAAGAAGCGTCCAACCAATTTGAAATACTCACTCTCCTTCTTAAAATGTTCACTTGAATATTTTCCTACTATTAATTCAATCAATTCTAACATTGACATACTCTAACATGTCCCTAATGCCATTTTAGGTCCAATGTGTGTGTGACTCTTATGGGTTGCATTCAAAATGCTTTGCATTGTGTTGGCGAGTGATGTCTTCATTTTGATATAACACTGTCCTCCTTAATTGGAAAGAAGAGTTTTCCATTTTAGGAATTTCTATTGTGCTGGATACAATTGGCCAAATGTGGAAAATATGACTTTTAATTTTATACATTTGAGTACAGTCATTATGCTATTTGTGTTTATTTTCAAATTGATTTCATCTTTCAGGTTGAATGATGGATGTTGGAGCTTGCTTCAGAAGTGGGAGAGAGGTTGAACAAGGACATGGTGGAGGTAATTTGGAAGCAAAGATAGTTTTAATTTTACCTACTCAGATTTGTTTTTATTTTTGACCCATGGATGTTGCAAATGTTTCAGGGCTGCATCATTTTTATTTTATAATTAGTAGTATACCAGCATGGGGTAGGATTTTAGAGGAACCCTGACACTACACACTATTCATGCCTAAAACTGCATCGTTTGATTTTCTTTCCATCCATTTTTTTATTCCATTCTTCCACTTGCCAACATCTCTGATCCTCTTTTGTCAAAGACCAAGTTTCCAATTTATGTAAAACTTTTATGGGTAATGAGCTTTAAATTCAAGTTTTCACAAGTCTTCTTATCTCATTTTTATTTAAGAAGCCTTTCATCAACCCCTACCTTTTTGTAAATGTTTCTTTACCTAGTGCAAATCCTCTTTTAATATCCCCACTGCTCTGCCGCCTCTGACCTCATCCATAACACATCCCAAAGAGAAGATATGAACTGTTTTAGCCATTTAAGTTGGCCCCCCACAGGCTGTAATGTTGATCTTAGCCTTCCCTTTTCTCTAGAAACTTATTGACTTCATTTTGTTATGATTAATTCCCATACCTGTCACATTGATCCTGCAATGCATTAAGTAATGGTTTCATCCTAGTTATATAAGTTTTCCAACAGATTTTTTTAATTATGTGCCGTGAAGCTTCTTCAGTTCAGGGGAAAACATCTGTCAAACTAATGCTTTGATTTAATATTTTTTCCCATCATGCAATGGTCTTTTTTCATATGGCATGCATAATTTCTGATCGTGATTTATTCTTATTTATAATTTGCTCTCCTGCAAAAGAGAATAGTTAGTGTCTGCAGTTACTTCCCCTGATTGCTTTCCAACTCATAATTAAGTTTTATTATTAAACAGCATTGTTTCAATTGGTGCAATCTTCTCTAAACGGTTTTTCAATAAAGAATTCAACCACCACAGCTTGGCCAGCAATGGATAGAAATTTAACTAAAGGTTTTGTGTGAACTTATATAAGGAAAGTGGAATCCACAAGATATATTTGGATATCTTTTTCTCCTTGTATCTTATCAGATCTTATTTCTGTGCCCAAATTTAAAAAAATAATTTGTGGGTTTGTTAACTCTCAATAAGCTTAAATACGTAATATGGCTTTCATCTTTCTGGATTACCATTTAATAAATCCTGATTTATCAAAATATTCTATATCTTTGAATCTTCAAGTTTTTCAAGTTTAAAATACATTAATAATGCACAATTTGCTTGTAACTCTAATAATGTGATTAATTTTATCATTCTATGACCCAAAAATATTTATTGTGGGTGATTGTGTTTATGTATATGTTTTTCTGTGATTGTGTCCCTCTCCAGAACAAGCAGAGAGCATGTCTCCTGACTGTACATGTACATCCTCATTATCTCGCTCTGGGCCTCTTGACTTCTTATGAGCCAGCTAAGATATCGGCGGATGCACTCAGGCTAATCTCTAAAACCAATACAGCTCCTCCAAATAGTGAATTATGGAATGATATTCACAATTATTTTTCTATATTTACAATATTATTTAACATTTATACAAAATCTTCAGAGAGTTCTTGATTATGGCTCTAGGATTTTGCATACTTTTCACAATAGATTATTTTAAATTCACTTGCAAAGAAATTCCAATGAATTATCTGGTCTTGTGACAAATAAATGTTGTTTTTTATGGCAGTAGTTTGCCAGGTAGGGTTGGCTTGTGCTGGACCTAGTTCCACACACTACTGTACTCGTAAGCCCTAATTAACATGATACAAATCATTCTAAAATCCCATTCTGCATATTACAGTAACACATTCTTCAGCTCTGCATACTTGTTACCTCCCTTAATTTCATTCTTAATGCCTATGTTTTTCCTTTCTCTCCTCCACTTTCCCAGTTTTCTCACCTCTATATATCACTGTCTTCTGCATCTCTTTGCCTCCCTGTATCTGCTGCATCCACTTGCCCCACCCTTCCTCTCGGATTTCTCCCAGCTGACATCTCTCTTCACCAACCATAACTAGCATCGTTTGTTTTCATTTCAGTTCATTCTATTTACTCCGTTCTTCTCTAAATAGCGCTCTTCACTATAATATTTATGGTGAAACATCTGTTGTGATTTTAACAATTGGAATAAATGATAGTGGAAATTTGTTCAGCTACTTTTAAATTTGGGACAAAATAAATAATGATATCACACATAAATGAAGCTGTGCCGACAAGTCAAGTGAAATGTAATTTTCATTCATCATTTGTTACTACCCCTGAAATTAAGCTATTAAACGTGACATTCAAAGCTTAAAGTTAGTTTTTGACTTTAAATGGATTATTAATTTGGACATACTAATCTTCACTACATTTTCAGCTTCATCTAAAAAGGCAACCTGACGCCTCATGCTACATTAAACTGTTCTTCAATTCTCAATACTTTCTTCCAACCTTCACTCTTTTCAAACATGCCTATTCTTTTCTTCCTCTTACCTCACTTGCCTAACACTATCCGCCCTGTTATCACCATCTTAAGCATACCAAAATAGTAACATGAAGTTCTTGGCTTAGGAAAGCAAATGATCTCATTTTTTTAAATGTGATGCTTATGAACTCAACCTTCCTCCAGATGTTAATCCATTTGCTACCACCAAATTAAAACAATTTCTCAGCTAGCCTCTTGATAACTCATATCTTCTATTGCCTGCTTGATACAGTCCATTCTTGGCTTATGTTGATCTCCCCTTTCCATACATTATTCTCATCATCATTGGAGGATGTTAAAACACACTAGAAGGTCATCAATAAGATTTTCTTTCCTCAGCCAAAAGTTGTTAAAAACTTTCATTTCTTCATTCTGGGTTATATCTATGGCTTCTTAAGTGCTGTTCTCATAAATTTTCCGTAACATTCACATGCTTGCAATTTTCTTTTTTAGTTTTCTCCGTTCCAAACTTGGTAATAAAAATACTAATGTGTATAGGCATTTCTTCTGGCAGAATGCCAATTTTTCCATTCAGTATCTTTCATAGTCACTGGTCATTACATCTTGCTCTCTAGAAACAATATTCTCCCTTTAGTTCCCATTTGGTGTGCCTCAGCCTCTCATGTTGGCATTATCTTCTTCCACAGACTATCCTAATTCATGTTATTGTTAAAGTTATATTTCTTCAGCACTTCTTCCAGTGAGTTCTTCATCCTTGTAATTTTCTCTCTTTTCCAATAAAAGCTAATGGAACCTTTTACTATGCATGCTAAAACCTATATTTAATTTTTATATTTCATTCATTGGTTTTTTTATTACAAATACTAAAGGTTTTACCCAAAGAGACTCCTTTCTTTAATCTCATTTCTTTAGGTCTCCAGCTGTCATTGAATATTTTTTTCAACACTGCATTTTATTATTTTTCATTCATTAAATTATTCCTTTACCATTGTATCTCCTATTTCCCTCATAATAGCCATTTTTTGTTTCCAAACAACAATACTCTCTTGCCTAGAATAGTGGGGGGAGGGAAATGATAAGGAGGTGGAAATTCCATCCTCCTTTGGTGACCAGAGGAAACATTTCAAGCTCTGGCACCAATGAAAATCACCTATAGTTAAATCTTGAAGGAGAGGTGGTGACATTAACTACATGTCTTAGCATTGCTGCTTACAATATTCAAATCAAATAATTAAATAATGCAATTAAATGGATTGGTCTTTTTGCTTTCTCTTCTCCATGGAAATACGCTGAACTACTCTCTCATACTTCATGTGTTTCCAAATGCAAAACTTATTTCTATGCAGAAACATTACGGCCTATAATGATATAATCCAATGAGTAATTCTTAATAAAATGCATTGCTGCATATATTTGGAGTAATATATTGATGCAATTGCAGTAAGAGATCTGAAATGTTGACATTGTAATACTCACTCTTAATTTCCTCAAGTCAATGGCTGATTAGGCTCTCTTGGGAGTTCATTGGTATGTTACCTGTCGCATCATAAATGCCTTGGTTTGCACAATAGGCAGAGGACATCACTCTAGCAAGTTATACTATTAACTCTGGAGAGATGTAATCAATTCCTGAAGATTTTCCTTCTTCAGACCACCTGAATACCAATAAATGAAATGTCTCAGCAATAGGTCCCATTACAAATTTTCCATCTTCAACTGCAGTCTTCATCATCTCATAAATTTATGTCATAATTCTTCCCTTTCTTAAGTATTATCAGGCAATTCTCTCACACCTTCTTAGAAGTCGCCATCTGTTCACACAATCCAAATCAAGAATGCATATTTGCATCAAACGTATCAATTTTTTAGGTTTTGTATCTTAGTCAAAGAGATCAGCAGAAAGCCCTTTGATCTGAAAGGTCTCCCATAACAATATTCAATCCTAGACCCATTGTGAATAATAATAATTGCAGACTGGCTTATCTGTTCTATAGTTTGAAATTCCATATCATTAAAGAAAGAATAAACACATGCTAAGCTCCTGCTCTATTGGATAAGATGTGGTTATTTATTAGTGATGCCCCATGCAATGGCGCTGTTTCAGCAAGTACACTTCAGGAAGTTTTCCTGTAGAAACTAAGCAAGAGTAACAAATTCCACATATGAGAGTTTTATTCCTTCTATGCAATAAAAATGCTGTTTCATTCTCAAAAGTTTTATTCTTTTCACAGTCATTTGTATTGAATACAATATGAAAAATTTACCGATTTAAAAATATCACAAAATAGGCAAAAAAATATATTTTTAAATACATAAAATTTAATTTATATCTCTAATATATTTTTTGAACAATTTTTAACCACACATGGGAGGCAAAAATGTTGAACCTATGAATGATAAAATATATATTCAATAAAAAATTAAAAGCAATAACATATTGCAATTCATACCACTCTGGAATGGACAAATGTACTGAAGGCAAATGGTCCATTTACAGTTGGTGAAAAATCACAATTATATGTGCATTTCCCATTTATGAAATAGGCCGTCAGGGAGAGTGCTTGAAAAAATGTATTGTGAAAACTCAAACAGCTCAGCCAAATTTATCCAAATACATTAAACAGCTGGAGATACAACAGGTTGCCAGTGTAATCAATTCATAGCTGGATGGTACAAAAAGCGTAACAGTCATTTTTTCTGCTTATTTGAGACATCTAGCAATAATTTCAGTCATTCTTTCAAATGCAAGGCGTTATCTATATTTTTAAGACATTGAAACACATCAGTTATTAGATTTTTCATTTTTAGTTAACTTAAACCACAGCAGCAACACACAAAAACATGTAACACACAATATTTCACTGAGCATATTTTATGAAAATGGTGCAAGTTGATTGAAGGACATTGTGACCACGAAAAAGATTAAATAGATTGGCATGTAACAGTGAGGATGAAACACAGATAAATGCTGCTAAGTAGGATTC
This sequence comes from Hetaerina americana, assembly GCF_022747635.1. Taxonomy (NCBI): domain Eukaryota; kingdom Metazoa; phylum Arthropoda; class Insecta; order Odonata; family Calopterygidae; genus Hetaerina; species Hetaerina americana. The sequence goes on along the minus strand of NW_027287205.1, from coordinate 77,068,879 downwards.
CTTGGTTGATATTGATTTTTAGAATACGTTTACAATACTCACTGGGCTTTCAAAATATAAAACTTAATTCCACCCTAATTTAACAAAATACTAAGCAGATGGAATAAACTTTTCATACTGGGTGGACATAACTTTCCTCTGAGGATTAAGAGACACCAAATTCGTTCTGTTCCACGGGAAATCATCTTTAGAGAGACAAATAGAGAAGATCCTTCCAGCAGAAAATGCTTAAAAACTTCCCAGGACATTTTACATGATTTCAGTTGGGCCCTGTGTTACCATAAAACTTTTAATATCTCATGATTTACAAGAGATTTTTCTTAACATTTTGATCTCTCCAACCACTAAACAATATATTTGAATATATGTTTATGTGTGTTTACACATATAGATATACACACAGTGTGTATATGTGTACATACACCCACTATTTAACAGCCTTCTTCTCCATATTGGTCCCCATCCTACCATGATTTAGTTGAAAGATTGGAGTACAGGAAGAAGGCAGGAGTCAAACAGTCCTTCATTCATTCATTCTTCTGCCTATCACCTTCCTGGTCCATTGCAACCCTTTACTTGGTGTTGACAAGGTTGAGGAATTCCTCGCGAGTCTTAGGGTCATCCCTAAAGACACCCAGCATCGTACTTGTAATAGTCTTGCTGTTAATCTTCTGAACACCTCTCATCACCATGCACATGTGCCTGTTCAAATGGTTATAAAGTAATAAGAGTTTATTATTGATGAACGACTCTTCATTGCTCTTGCATGACAGAATAAAAATATTTTTATCCCGACTGCTGCCAGTATCAAAATGCGAGAAACACCTAATACGATGAAAGTGGATTATATGGACCCCAGCGGGCATTCTGTGCTGGGTTAGGTACCACCAATGACATCAATAATGGAGGCATATTGGTGGGATGAACAGACAAAGTTGTCCTTATATCAATGGAGTTTCTACCGATAATTGGAACATTCATAAATAACAAACCATTATTATAACATTGAAGAATGAAAACACGATAATAAATACTTAAATTCCTTGTTAAATATGTAGTGAAACAAATATAGTAAAAATAAACACAAAGGATTCTGAAGAAATGTTCAATTTTCTCCCGAGAAATATTTAAATATGTGACTGAAACATTGTCAAAAAAGACAGTTTCATTCCTCCCTAGACGCAAAGGCATGACAATGTTTGACCCATCCTTTATTAGGAGAAAATATATTTTCAGTCATTGAATTTTCTCTCCGAATATAAAAATGACAATTTAATTAGTTCACCACATTAACTTTGCTATAATACTGTCAATGTTGTTGACAATGCAATTACAAGGTAACTACAAGAGTGGGTCAGGGTTATTGAACTAGCTTTGAAATGTCACCACTAGTTTGCTGCCATATTACAATGGTTTTGGCAAGGTTGTCTCCTTACCATGGAGGATTTTTAACAATATTTTCATATAAAATAGTGTGTTTCCACCTGGACTTTCAAAGTTAATTATGAAGGGATGAGTTTATTAGGAAGCAAATGACAATATCAAATGACCATTTTCTTCAACCTTAAGAACTAAGGAATGGAGATGAACAAGAATAGAGAGTAATAGTTTAAAAAGATTCTGAAGAAAGAATGCATTGAAAATACCTACATTTCTGGAGATGGGGTTTAAGAGATTAAGCTTACTTGGTCTTAACAATCTAAAACAATTACCACTATATATTTTTTCATTCGTATGCCTAACATTTAAATACAGTTTAATCTACAAGGAACCACATATCCTGCCCTCCTTATTAGTTGCCAAGTAAGCCCTCTGGCATCTATATGCATTCATGAAGAGAGGGCTATCAATATCAGATGCTGTGTTATTAGAGCTTTATTTTCCTGATTGTCCCAAATACGCCAATCAATTCCCATGCTCTTTTTGATTTCTCTAAAGGAGGTTGAAATATTATTAATTGTGTATTTCTGATCACCTGTAAATTATCATTATGCCAAACCCAATCGTGTCAAAGTTTGCAAGAAATTTGTTGTAAGTACTGGAAGAAGTTCTTGATATAGTATAGTGTAGTATGTGAATGTTGAACTCCCTTTACTCCAAGCGGGTGCAGAATAATTGGATATTTCATTTTACAATCATACACGTATCCTCTATTACAATATACGGACTGACTATGTCACTATTTGGGCCAAATCTAGTTCTACAACCGTTCCACACTCAATTCCTCACTCTTCAATTCCATCTTCATTTTCACCAATTACTTACAGGCAACATGTTCCGTACTGAAGGCACTATTGGCGTGCTCGAGACGAGCAGAGAAACATCCCGCATTTAAATGCGCTTTGTCCTGAACCAACCTGCTAAATCCTTAAACTCGGACCTCGCACTATCATAACTAATCCTTAAAACTTTCAAGAATTTATCCCGATTTAAACTCTTCATATGATGTCTTAATGTTCCAGAAGATTTTTATTTTGGCACAGCTAAGGTAACGACGGCTAAGCGCCAGGTTTTTACCTTTGGGATGAACCTGTGCCGTCGAAACAGGAAATTAATAATTGGATGAATATTACGTAATAATTGTGACAACGCAAGTTTAAGGAGGGAACATATCCAGAGGCCTTTATTCCTGACAACTCTCATAATGCTTAAATTTAGGCATCGTAATAGTAATCTTCCCTCGCTTAAAAGGTTCGGAAATGAGCATTCGCCGTTGGCGAATGCGAAAGAAATAAGAATTATCCGAGTGAAAGTTATGCTCACTCGAATCTCACCCGGGTCCACCGACACACATCAAGTCACTCTCGAGACATAAGCGCAAATGAGCAAAGAGGATTTAAATGCGAACCCGTCAGCACCGAAGTGAATTTTGGACGACGAAAGATGTCGAAAATACATTCTCTAATGTCGGCTCTCCAAAGTTTTCACTAATGCCAACGAGAATGGAGAAGTCGATGTTGATTTATTTGCCTACCCCATCGATTTTCTTATCTGTCAAACATTTTCCGAGCATCTAGCTACCAGCACTGTGACCTCAACTTGAACTCTGTTGAGAGTCTGAGATTACGGAGGAAAAGCATCACCCGAGTAACGTCCGTCGAGGGAGAAGTAGGTCAATGGTCCCGGGCGTGAAGGGCGTTCCTACCGATCCCTCCTCCTAAGTAACTAAAAAAAAAGAGACCGCTCAATTATAGCAAAACACACAAAGAGCCATGGTGGTATTTTGAAATAACACGCTCACCCTGAATTTCGCGAGGGCAACCTCTCGAGTTTTTTCCCTTTCGATCGATTTCCAGTTAATTACGTACATGAATTGCCACTTAGCAGGATGGAGTGAATCTTAACGCACAAACTGGTTCGGAGCGTGACATCTCTAATGTAAACTTTAAAGGATGGAAGCAACGACCATGGATGGAGTATGTGTTCGGGTTGATGGCCGTAAATTTTAGTTCACGAGTTTTTGCCCATCTCTTATCATTGTGCCTACTAGTGGCATGAAGTCATGACCATGATCAGTGAGCAATATTAATCCGGAGGTCAATTTCGCTATCGGCTAATTGCGCAATTAAGTTTGCGTAGTTACGGAACATTTTTCAGGAACTCATCATAACAAAAACTTGGCGTAAGTTTCATTAAGACTATGATTATATACTTTGTACCATATATGCCGTACAATTTTAATTAGGAACTATGTTAATTTCAAAGAAAAGAGTATATGTTGAGACACTGTTCCGCCTTTTGCCATGCGAGATGTACCATCATTGTGGGTGTGTATTGATGAAAAGTATATGTAATTGTGATAGCAAAGGACGCGGCAGTATGTCAGAGAATAAGGTTACCTTAATCAGGACTTAACTGCATTTCGGAAAGAAATTAACTTACTTTGAAAAACAACGCTTCAGAAAATAAATTTCTGTCACCTGGGCTTTTTCAAATAACATCGTTGAAATGGAAAGGCTGTCATCGCTGGCCTAGGGAAGAACCTAGAAATTTTTCATACGACGAAAACCTTCCGAGTGACAGACCAAAGGAATATTCGAGTATGAATTATCTTTACATAATGAATTTAAAAAGGGATAATCTGTGACAAATGACAATACGTAAATGGAAACTACAATTTCTTTGGCATTTCCACCATCGCTTAATTCATTTGCGTACTTCTTGCAGCTTTCACCCTGTTACAGCGCAGGAGCGGAATTTTCGACGCGATCGGGCTTTGAATTTGAGTATCATGCATGAATTTCAGTGGAGAATTGATGGAAATTGTTTCGGCTTGCTGAGAGAGAGAGGATGAAACCAGAGAATAAATTGCCAAAAATATAAAAGGAAATTTTATTAAAAATAGGAAATATCAGAAACTATACCGAATGGACTATTGAAATAAAATGTAGGTATGAAGACAAAATATTTTTAATAGGGTATCATTAAATAAGCACAACTATTGCAAAATTTACATTTCGAGAATTATAAATTCGAGAAGAATAGCAATGTTCCCTGAAGCTGTTGGCCTCCCGGGTACCTATGCAACTCCGCGTACACCGCAGACGGCTGGTTCCCTCTCGTAAGGGGCTTCCGGTACGAACGCACTACGAACCACGCGACTCTCTCTCTCCCCCTCCCATTTTTACGACGACCCTTCCACCCATGACACACTCCTCGTCTCAAATATCGCACCCTTTCTTGGGAGCTGTCCTGAAGGGGAGAGGGGTGTACCTCTTCATTACAGTTTTCTCATAGGGAGACCAGGTTCTTGAGACATCTTGCATAAGTTTTATTTACTGCATTATTGGAACCATTGTTTACAAAGAAATAATTTCATTTCATTCTCGATCACATCGCAAAAACGCTCGCAATGAAACTATCGCTTCAGAATGATTTCTACTTGCTCGAACCTGCTGGAAGAATTGCAAAAGGTTTGTTTTATTTCATTGTATGTTCGGATGCCATTATAATAAAGAACAAGCAGCCATTGATATAATTTAACTTTTCTCCGTACAAACATTAAATCGATTTCATCATTATTATCTTCGTAGTGGAAAACACTATCATGAAAGTTAATTGTGCTTTCTTCTTTTTTGGTAAATGTTCCCCTTTGATTTGTTAATGATGGCGCCGATAATTTCGCGCGATGGGGCGGTGCGCATCTCACAAAAGGGTCCACACAAAAAGGGATGAGGTGTTCAAAAGGGCTGGAAATGAATACGCACCCTTAGGGCATTGCCTCAGAATTTCATCACAATTACTATTCTAAACCAATATGTTTATAATATAGGGCCGTGTGCGTCTGTGTTCCTTGGGTTGGAGGTTCAAAGCGGAAACTTTCATCGATCCATCTCCAATGACTATCGTGCAAAATTTGCGTATGGCGTTATACTTATCAAAGCCTCCGCCATGGCAACTACAAGTGTGGGTGACACTTAAATGACGGACAACGCTTCATTGCCCACCAACCACCACAAATCAGTCAAAATTTTATTTATAGATATGATGACGTGGTCTCCGTTGCATGCGTTCGCCCGCGGGAAACAGTTTTCCAAACTTTTCTTCTTCAGAAATGTACCCCAAACGTGCTAAGTTTTCATGAATACATTTATCTGAAATTCCACTGGGAATAGATTTTGCAGAGCAGCCATCCATATTTTAGTCCGACGTTTATTACGAGAGAGAATTAGAGAAGTACGAGAATTTGAGGAAAATGAGAATTTCCGACAGAAAATTTTAAATTCAAGTCCTTAGTTTCTACTGCTTTGATAATTTTTCTACAATCTAATTTTTATGCAATAACAGCCATAAATTGGTTGCCTAATGATTACTTAAAGATCACTCGTGGTTACTAGGTCCGTTATTAGCTCTAGCACTACTTACACTCCCTCTACGATGACGGCCACTCCCGCTGGGTCCACTGCCTTAGTGACTGCGATCGCTATCTGCTTTGTGAGCCTCTCTTGCACCTGGAGTCGCCTGCTGAAAATGTCCACGATTCTGAAAGAGGCAGATAAATGTCTTAAATGATCCAAATTTCAACTGCATTTACTCTTATAAGTGAAACTTTCAAAGCTCAAGCTCCATTATTTTCTTTAAAAGAATGTTCACCCCAAATTACGGTCCGCCAATTTCGATCAAATTACTTCCCAGGAAAACCTAACTTTTGAATACTCTTCGAGCATGCAAAGATGGAATGAATGTATCTATCCAAGCCCAGAAAATGAATTAAGGAAAAACCCTACAGTTAGGAATTATCGTTAAAAATGAAACGGGAACTTAAATGCGTTCTGTAATACTACTTTAGCGAGCATTGGCTGGCTAAAGTGAAAAAACATTGGCGGAATTGAGGAAGCACTCTCTCCATAGGTCCCCGTGGCTTACCTGGCCAATTTGCTAAGACCAAGAACCTTCTTGTTTGGGAGGTATCCAATGGACACTTTTCCATAAAAAGGTACGAGGTGGTGCTCACACATTGAGAACATTTCGATATCCTTTACGACCACCATTTCGTCGTGGTCTTCGTCAAAAACTGCGTCGTTGAGCACCTCTGTGGAAGAATAAAAATGCATCTTTTAGTATAGGTCAAATATAGCAAAAATACCTTTATCCGATGGAAAACTAAGGTTTGATCAAACAGAATACTTTATAAATGGTTGATATTTTTAATGTAGCAATTGATCCAAAAACAAATGTTATATTTCAGCGTCGAGATTTTCTAAGTCATAATTTGCGAGAAGAAAGAATTCCATTAAATACCATGCCATGGAAAAACAGTAGTTTAACATTACAATTGAGACAAAATACTTAAATCGTTGGGCAAAAAGGGATTTTCATGCCATGATTGTGAAGAGTAATTATTATACAAAAGAACCAGTAAACAGACAAATTTACATTTAATTATTTGGTATGATTCTGAAATTTTCATAAAAGAATTTTTTCTACCGAAACGTGGAGAAGACTCGCAATATTAAAATTAATTAATGTGTTGCACCGAAGAAACTAAAATGTGAATTAAATTTATGTAAGACTCTTAGAAGTGGTAAATTTGTTTAAATGCATATATTAAGTATGGTTTTTTCCGTTTGCCTTGAAAATTATATTTTTAATGTCCATCAACCGTTTTACAGGAAAAATAAATTGATATAAATATTTAAAATTTATTAAAAAAATATAAAATAAATAATATTCTGGCGTAAAAATGGTATGATCACGTGTCCCCTAAATGCTTTAACGTATTGTGAAAGCCCAATGATGTGTGTGCAACATTAAATGGAATATGTAATTTTCGAAACTGATAATAACGGACGGATCCACGGTTTATTCACCCCTAGTCTCGGAACCTGATACATCTATCACGTCCATTGAATTGCTCAAGCAGAGGAAGAGAGCGTCGTCAGCCTTGCTTCCATTAAAGGTTTCTCTTTTGAAATTTGTTGCGGTCATATTCTGCCTCCGAGCGCCGTTGACATGAATGGAAAGCTGAAACTTATTGCAACAAGAGATCTTAAAGACAAAATATGCAGATGGTCGATAAGATAAAAATATAGAGTAGCTATACCGACTAAAATACTATTCTTCTATCCAATTTTTTTCACCTTTTCCTTATGTCAGCCCCATTATGTTAGGATATGATTATGTTAGGAGCCATGCAATTAAATAATAAATAAAGAGCCACTTGAATGAGAAATAATTCATTTCCGCTCTCATAACAACGCTGCAGGACTCGTAATTTTTTTGTTATTTATACAGTCATCCCCACAGATTTCAATTTATACACCCCTTTCAGAGTAACTTTGGGATTAATTTGTGAACAGCAGTCATTGCGTTTCTATTATGTAGCACAAACATTATTCATGTTTTGAATAGTGGATCAATCAAGGGCCGCATTGTCCAGTATCCAATGGAATCTTCATGAATAGACTTCCTTAGCCTGGTCGCAGGACATGGATGAAACTTATGTAAAAATATATCTGAAACGGATATATCTAAAATTGCATTCATATCAGTATCCCATGTATTTTGTTTCTAACGATTCACCGGTAAAAGACACGATATAAATTTTAATTTCAATTGACCTTTTCGATGTGCTATTTGCTAACTACTTTTAAAGATAAGGGGCAGTCAAATAAAAACCAAACACCCGCCAGTCAAGACAGCCCGCGCGAAAGATGGTAACGCTTTTGTTACGTATCGATACTGCCATCGCTGTGGTAGGAGAACTTCGTAGTGATAACTGACAGGCGCACGCGTTGTTGAGTTACGTCCTTGTTGGTGCGCGGTCTGGCCTAGTGCGTTAGGTTTTCATTTGACTGCTCCTCTTATCAATTTTCATATTTTTCCATTTATATTGATATCTTCTTCACGCCATGTTTGAAGGAGGTTTCTTGCAATTTATACACCCCTTTCAGAGTAAGATCATTCCAAAGCCTAGCTAAATGTAGTGAAATCATACTAAACTATTGCAGAAAAAAGGAACTAAATAGGTTATTTTCTAATGATTCAAGGAAAATCCAGGGGTTCTAACTAAATTGATCTTCTTCTGCGTCTTCTATCCTGCCGCTGTCGGTTTTCCCTTGAAAGGGTTTCGTTGGATGACGACCGCGGAAGCCTTGCCTCCCCCGCTACCGGGCACGACACTCGGCCGATTGGGACGAGCCCCATAGTTGGCAGGACTCGAAATCTCTGTATTTTCCATCATATTTATCTTGGGAATGATAATTGAGGTGGTTTCCCGTTGCCTTCCTCAATAGTGTTTTTAACGTGACACAATCACTTACTGGCCGCCCCACTGGGGTCAGACGCCATTGCAGCCGCCTCACTGAGGAACAGACGCTGCGTGGACTACCTTTCGTCTGGCTCCTAACCTTCGACCTATCTGGCATGGGTGACCCTACCAGGAGCAATTATTATTGCTACCGCCAACACAGCTCCAGGGGGTCATCGGAACGGACAAGCCCTTCCACCACGTCAGGGTTGTAGTTCATGGGAGGGAAACAAACATATAGTGACGGCTATTTATGGAAGTGCTATGGAAGTTCTGCCATAAAAGTTGGAACTTTTGTTGGGGAATATTAGCTTTTTTCATTGGAATCGCTGGAAACATTAAGCTTTATTTATTACTCAATAGTTCTTCAGCCTTTGGGAGGTGTGACCCACTCAATCGTACGGTCATTTAAAACTCTCCATACATTTAAAACGAATCTCTTTGAAAATAGTGATAGAGTAATCTTGTGTTTTCGAGAAAACGAATTAAATTTAGTGTATTTAGTAAGTACATTCTTGGCCGGAACAACTGTACCAAAAGCTGTTAAAGTAAAAGTTGAACAATGTATGATGAAAATGCCTTTATTCGTGTTCCAAATCACGGGTTGACTTTTGAATTATAAAATTCGTATTTTTACGACACTTTTCAGCCTTGACAAATTCCTGAATAGATTTTCGCAATAATTTATCTTTAATTGGTATGATGCCTATCAAAGACAAGCAGCACTTTCTCCATAATTAATTTTAACACCCTGACATATTCAAAATACTTTAAGTTGAGATTAACAACCAATTTTTATAAGTGGGCACTACCGTGAGGTGCTTGAAAATTGATTGTATTTGAAAATCAATGTTTCCCTGAAGATAAGAGAGTGGAGCTTAGAGAAAAGTAACTGCGCACGATAAATAAAATGGGTAGAGATATTCGTCCACGTTAGAGGAAACCACTCTTTGCATATGATGTAAAACTGCGTCTTACATGTCTTGAAACTTTACTTCAGATTACACGTCGGATGGTTGCGAAACACTGTATTTTAGATGCACCGCTGTCAAATACTTTACTATAGTTCCGACACCCTTCTCCGAGTCTTCATATTGTATGCTTTTCACCTCAACTAAATTCCACGTCCGCTGAGCTACTTGCATAACCATATGCAAATAATATCTACGTTTCCCAACCTGGGCTACGGTAGCCTCGGGAAAGTTCTCGTTCCAATCCCCCCTCGCCCATATTGCACAGTAGAAATAGTACCCCATGCGACCAGAACAAACTAACAGTTATCGACACTGGTAAATAATTAGTTTAATTTCACCCGCCGGCAAACTCTTAAATCAATTTCGACTCGCTTCATTTTCTGTTAAAGAGCAGTTTTGGTCGTTTGAAAATCTAATGATGATCCCGAACTCATTCCACCCAGTTGCGAAAATCAGGGGCCACAGATCACCGAAATATTTCGATGCAGGTTATGACGTCAACTAATGATAATTTAGCCTCATGGCCGAACGATCTGTATTCCTGCTGCTGTGACCAACCGCAAGTAAGAACAACTTCCAAAGGGCACGAGCTTCCATTGCTGATCTTCAGCATAAATATTTCCTCAGTGGACCACTCACTGGAACTAAAAGCCTCCATCTTTCCGTTGCAATATTTCTACATTTATTTACAAGACGCTTTAGAACGAGACAATTTCAATTAAATTTAATCATACGAGATTCACTGCACGAAATAACTATGGCATATAGCTGGAAAATTAGATAAAATAGTCAACTTTGATAAAAATGGAAGCGAAATTTTAGCGACAGGGTATCAGTAAGAAAGACGTCTTACTGAACTTAAAATTAAACCACTTGGCTTTTCCACATAAATAAAAATCTTAAATAAAATTTTTTATGTGGAAAATCCAAGTGGTTTAATTTTAAGTTCAATATGAAGAATTTCCCCCAAGTGACACCAGAAACTGTTTTATTTAAGACGTCTTACGCTACAAACGTGATTATCTCCCGCATTGAATGTCCATAAAACTTTTATTGAATAATTTACTGCTTTTAAAAATAACTATTGAAATTAAGTGGAAAGTAGAAGCATGTTTGCCATCAAAGGTAGAAGGTGAATACTAGTTTTGAGCTGGATTTTTAATATCTAAAAAGGAAGTTGACTCATTAAACTTGCATTAAATAATTCCTAAATCAAAGTTTAACTCTGAGAAATCAAAGGAGAAAGTGTATCTAACTCATATTCTCATTTTGCTCAAGAAGAAACAGACGCAATTCCAAAGAAATGGGAGCGTTCTTTCATTCCAGAACTACCCTTCCAATCAATTTTATGACTACTTTCAATAATATAAGATTTCTTCTAAAAACGCATGTTCTTTTGAACGGCATTTTTTATCAAAAAATAGAGCAGGTACTAAGCCGAAAGCCGATATTAAGTCATACTAGTGAAAAATGTTTTCAAGACTGCTAATTTCGTAAAGTTTTCAAATCTCCTGGCGAGGCGTTTTGTCACGTGGACTCGTGTACGTATTCTGCTCGCACATACGCAAGTATCCACAATTCTTTCGCCTGAGACTTGAACCAGGTTAAACAAATAACCGCGGCATCATTCTTGAATCACCACCTACCAATTTCTATCGTGTTTTAGGCCGAGGAAATGATGATTGTCATTTGAAATATACGGAAGGTTTGAATAAGCCCCCGGTGTGAAGCAGGAATTGTCGCACTGGTATTTAAGGAAGAAATACGTAAAAGGGCAAATTTTATTTTTCTCATAATGACGGACTTCCACTACATATTGCCTGAATCTGTTGAAAGAAATACGTTCCTCGGTAAGACAGATAAGATGTCGGGTGTGAATACCCTCGCGAAAAGGGCAGCAACAAAGAAAAACAAAGAGTCTTATTAAAAAAGACACGAGGCGAGCCGAAAAAACCTTGCACGTGCTAGAATAAATAACTGGTTCAAAGCGATAACTTCATTGACCTTGCAGACCACTACCTTCACCCCAAAAGTGGACGCACCAGAACTGGGAAAGTCCCCAGATTGAATTAAATGCCTGGTGGAGGATGCCTGACTGATCCTAGAGATACTCTGTCTCCATATTGCGGATTCGAGTGGGTGACAGGCACAGTTCAAAAGGGCAGGGCGGTTTATGCCCCATTATGGCCAGTTTTCGGTCCAACGTCAACTCGATTATGCCCTTTATCAGCCGTTTAAAAGCACTAAACTTTCATGGGATTCTCTCTCGTCCTCTCTCTCCAGACATAAAAATAATCGAATGATAGAAATCTTATTTCCACTTTTACATATTCCACATTAGAATGAAATGAGACACGAGGTCGGAGTCCTCCCTCGGAAAGAGAAAAGTCGGAGAATTTATCGAAGACGTTTCCACAAAACTAGGCAGTGAGAACAAAAATATTGAGAAGGAAGAAATACTGAGAAATAACAGTGGTAAAGACTATAGGACAGGCGACAGGCGAGTAGTATCAGGATAAATTTATGATATTTATCAGGAGAACATGAAGGATAGCCTTTTTCTGGATTAGGACACAGAAAACGGATGAATAGGCATTGCCTGAATGTGTGTCCATTCCCTCGCTTACAATGATTACCCCGAGGATAAATGAGCGCGATGAAGTCGGGGAGTATTCAGATGCATACATCCAAAGGCTTTTGTTTTTCTTGTTCAGGGTGCGGCAACTTAACTTCCTTTTTTGAAAGCGTTCTGCGTTTGAAAGAAGGAAGTTATGTTACAGCACCCTATACTTGGTAGTGATAAAAATATTTTTCTAAGAGGAAGCAAAACTGGCAGTGCATGAATAGTACACCTACCCACATTATTAAATAAAAAATAAACTTGCAAACACCAGTTTAAGCATAAACGGCGACTAAGTGCGATTGGTGTGGGATTATTGAAGGGTATTAACCGTAAGAATAAGAGAGAATTTGGTGTGAAATGAGTGGATTAACAATAAGGAGGTTAGATGTTCTAGCAATGGACGAGTATGTATGAAAGAAGTATGCTATGATTTCGTCGCACTGAGAGACTAAGAGAGAAATTATCAAGCAGGAATAGGAGAAAAAGTAAATTTTATATAACGGGAAAGCCATGGGAAATTTTGCTCGAAGAAACAAGTCAAAAAATAAAATTAGAAGTGTGATGAACATAAATACAGAATGGATTGATTTAACAGAAGCGAAAAAAGTGAAAAATGCCAAGAGAGAAAGACATGGGGAGTATGGAAAAAGTTAGTATATTGGAATAAGTTTGCTAAAATAAATTGGAAGACAAGTTGTTTTGGCTTTGATTACACTGTAAGAGAACGAAGCAAAGGGTACCTATAAATGTAAGATGTAAAAAATTAGCTGAAACAACAAAAAGTCTCCAATAAAAGGAAGAACGGCATTCAATAAGATCGACAGTCTTCGTGGTTATTCTGAGCACTCGATTGAATTGAACTGTGTATGGCACACAATTTCATTTTTCATTTCCGATTTCAACACTAGATCTGACGACACTTACGCTGAAACTGGGCAGTAGTATAAAGGGTTGCCCGTGGAAATGGATTCACTAAGTTTACTCATCCATTTTTGTTTCGATTTTAAAACAAGTGAATAGGTTATTCAGTATATTAAACAAAAACAGGAAATTATTGACGCTTTCAGGTCTGGCGAGGACCGAGGCGGACTAATATTCATATATCTCGCGCCTACTTCAATACGATCTTTGTGAAAAGCATAGTTTCATGGAGTATAGAACTTGTAAAAATCACATGATTGTAGGTTTTATGAATTTAACTCTGAAAACGCTAAGGCACAAACGTTTACATCGATCGCATATTTCGACTTTCAGCTTGCATAAGATTTGCTTGATCTCAAAGGAGAAAATACGTATGGATGCGCAAGATTGAATGAAGATATTATTAATGCCAATTTTTAAGGTATCATATTATTATTAATAAATTAGGCATTAGAAAATTCCTTTCGGATTGTCACGTTCAATGATAGACAAAGAAACTATATTTCCGTTACAATTCCTGTATATTTGCTTCTAAGCGTCACTGGGAGGAATGGAAAGCCATATAGCTAAAATGTATGTGAAAAGATGATACTCATTGACGCCTACTCTTCTGTACATTTTTATCACCAGTTAATTAGAATGCGTGCCCCAAGCATTTGCTAACACGGCCTCCCTACGCATTCGTTTTCCTCTGTTGTCGTTACGCTGACCCCTAGCTACCTGCCATTATGTAGAGTACGAGTATGAGAAGCCTCAATTTCATCACGTAGATGGGGAATCGGCGGCTGTGATGGGTTGATTACATAACACAAATGCAATGGAGGTTTTGAGACTTAATTCTATTGAACTAATGCAATAAAACCCATCCGTCCGGAGTAATTGAACATTTAATGGTTACTTGATTCAGACTGGAAATTCATCCTGTAAGTCATCCAGTAGGCTGGGACAGAAGTTCTTCCGGTGACGGCAAAAACACCACTGAACCTCCTCGGAGTAGTCTGTTGTGATGTAAGGAGATGACAACATTTTGGAGCATAAGCCTCCTCTAGAGGCCTGTCTATTTTATGCTCAATACCTGAGGCTATACGTAGTTAACGTTGTAATTAAACAATCTAGTATACGTCCCAGTACACCAGCACGGAGCCATTTGAGACCATGGAACTACCAAATCCACACTTTGGTGTATGCTGTGGTACAAGTAACGGAGCTAGACCAACAAAGTGTCCTCTTGCTGAAGGTCCGTCGTCTCTTACGCAATGTGTGTTTAAATACGTGTAGTTGACGCGACCGCCGCTGGCACCACCAGTGTTTCATATCCCGGATCATCTCATTTCGACATCCTTTGTCTAAGGATATTTCATGGCTGATTTATGTCCATATATTTCACGTTTGTGGACCACAGAACTCTTAGCACTGGGTCATAAATTGTTCAAGGGTCATCGGTTTTCGACCTCTGATGACCAGATATTTTTTTATAATAACGAAAGCTAAATTTCATGGCGTGGATCTCATTCTGGCGAGAAATATTCACAGCATCACCAAGTAACCCGTGGTCGACTTGGAATTGTTTTCACTAATCAATAGACAGGTCTAGTACAAAGGTAGGGAAAATATAAAAAAAATGAATTGCTTGATATTTAAATCCGCACCGTAAAGATGTTACCAAAAAGAGTTGACGAAATCTAGTAATTACCGTGGAGAAAGAGAAGTAGAAAGGAGAGGAGAAATATATGTACGACAAGAAAAATACATTCCCTTGGACGCTAATACTGACGAGAATTCTTGGAGCATGAAGACTGAGGACTTGGTAAAAATGGCTCAAAAGTGAAGGATGAAATGGAAGGAACAAAGTGGGGAAAGCAAAAGAATATGTTATCAATCAGATAACCTCAAAAAGAGAAAATGTTTCCGATTATAAAATTTTTATCTTTTAATTGATTTCTTGCGAAGTAAAATGAACTTGAATCCGTTCAGAGCACATGGTGATAGATACTGATTATTTGATGGAATTGGCAATAAGAATTTGCGTCTCTGATCATATAATACAAAGTGATGTTTCTCAACGAGAAATTCAATTTTCCACTTAAATGACGGCACCTGCGGATACAGTATTCGTACAATACACGACATACTGTAAAATTGGTTTTAAGAGGGGGGAGGGTAGTATCCCTTTTAGAACTTATCCTACCAGTTTAATATTTATAATGAAGCATCTCAAACTACCACTTTTGAGAATTTGAGAGTTATTAGAGAATCATGAAGTGCCCAAATGCAAGTCTTTAATACTCGTATCTTGCACTCCTATCTTTTAAGAAATACACGACATAGCTTTTAGCTACGGTAATAATAACTTCAACAACAATCCACAGACTTGAATAATATTAATTTGTCCTAAAAATTAAAAAATATTTTTTAAATATCAACCAGGATTTAAAAAAGTAATATAAGTACCCTGAGCGTCACTCTTTTCACGTACTTTACTAAACTAAATTTTTAAAACCCAAGTATCGGCCATCATACTGTGTACTATTTTGATAGGTCATTGAAAGTTAAACGGCTCGTCGTTGAACCTTCACGGTTTGTGCAACAATGTTAGCAGAAGCCAATATGTTTGACAGCCATATTCTGACATAGCATACCAAATTGTTTCATGTCATTATCATTAATGAGAAATTAGATTAAGTTACATGTAAAAAGGTATTTCTGTTAACGACTAAGTAACGATTCAACAGCGGGGTAAGTCATTTTTTAGGTCACGACTGGGTGGAGGAGGAGGAACAAACTAATATTATGCCATGCATTGCTCTACGAGACCCGCTCTCTGCCCATTTCAACCACATCTCCTGAACCTCGCCATTTAATTGGTAGTTCCAGCAGACCGTGCGAATATCATTCCAAATAGGTACCTCACGTGATGCGAATTTCAAATAGGGCTATTTTAGGGAATTTCCAAATTAGAACGCATGCAACCTAAAGGAGGTATTTTGATAATACTTTGTTGTGACAACTGAGTAACGTATGAAAATTATTGGAGGGGTTAGGCAGGGAATTACTCTCTAAGCGAAAGTTTAAATACAGATTAAAAATCTGACATAATTGAAAGGATTTCTCCTTAGCAACGATGCTGAAAATGTATTGTCAGCCTCATCTTACTTAGGATTGGACCATGTGATATAATTAATGAAATTAAGTGTACATAGTTCAGAAGCGACGAAAGTAGACGAGATTCAATATCGAATGATCCAAAATAGGATGTCCCATATAATGCTTATTCTACATAGTATGTCATGGAGCTCAAATATAAGCATGTTTTGACGGCACCAAATTGATTTTAGTTTAATTAAGTCTAAAAAAAGTCTGTCCGTTCTCTGCAGACATGCTTCAAGTTTAATTCATCAAATGCGTCAAAATGGCATTAATAAGATAGCGGATCCAATTTTAAATGTCCACCTCAAGTAATAATTTCCAATTGACTCATCGTAGCAAGTGAAAGATTTGTTAATTTAGAAGAGGCTAGCGGACAGCTCGCTATTCCCAGTTCGCGACATTTTCAATGGCAATCACCGCGCTTAACCACTATTGCAACACATTCCCACGTTCAATTGAGATGGTTTTCATAAACTTATTTCGATAACTTGCAGCTTAATTTGATATATTGTTAGCATTTTCCCACTGATATGTACATATTAACCATGGCATGATTACGAACTTTCAATTAGAGACGTATTCCTCATTTACCTCCAGGAAAATGACTTGCGAGT
Organism: Hetaerina americana; assembly: GCF_022747635.1. Lineage (NCBI taxonomy): Eukaryota > Metazoa > Arthropoda > Insecta > Odonata > Calopterygidae > Hetaerina > Hetaerina americana. Next base: position 77,051,851 of record NW_027287205.1, on the reverse strand, counting down.
AGTCAATTTTACACGCCTACCATTAATTAGTGGCTAATATGAGACCGGCAATTAAGTTACCCGTTATCGAAATCATCTGAGTCTATACACTGCGCACAATCTCGAAATCTTTCCATTTTTGCCAGAGGCCTCAACGCTTTCGGCGAGCAACTGGTGAAATCAAATTCAATTACTTTCAATAAAATCTCACATTCACTCCGAAGCACATCTGAATGAGTCTTATTTTCCGAATTGAAGAGGAATCGAGACGCAAGGCCGACCAACCCTCCCCTCCCCCCCGCCTGCCCCGCACTGGCACCACCCCCTCCCCTTCCCCCCTTTCGCTCGTTCACGAAACCTAGATCCGACTAAATAGACCCTCGACACGGCGAAACAGTCATTACCCGCCATTGTGGAAGGGAGACAAACTTCGAGGGGAAATTCGAAAACTCTAAATGGAGGAGTTAATTCAATCAGCGAGAGTGGAGAAAATCCCATTTTCGATTCGGAGAGGACGATTATATTTCATCTGGATGACTGGATCTACATGATATAACGTCATGGACGCGGAAAAGGGAGGCACTTCGGGAGGGTTGCTCGAACGGGGAGGGAATGTCCAGATAGTGAATTAAGGACACGCGCCGTCCGACAGTCCAACCGTCCTCTTCCAGTCGAAAGTGATCACACCCCCCGGCATCTCTTAGATACGACCAAAGCGGACAATGAGGCAAATATCCGCTTTTTGACCAAAACAGTCAGCAGGCCAGGAACCAATCTCGTGGCTCGGGGAGCCAATTCAATAATATTTCAGTCAAATATTCCAAGTTTCACGATATTAAGAAAGCTGAGGGAATTGAAGGAAAATTCCTCTCGGAGCCCTCCCCAACCAGAGAATCACCGCACCACTCTCAACCTGTGACTCCGTAAGGTCCCACCCGACGGCGAGCTACCCGTGGGCGTATCCCGGATTTCTATTGCCGTTGGCCGAGATGGAATTCATTTCTTGCACTCCCTGTGGGGGATGTAAAAGACTGCTTTCCACTCTTCTCTATTCAGTTTTAATTCCCTCGCCCCCCTTATAACTTTTTTCCTTTTATGTCCTGAATTTGTCCTCTGTAGTTCTCTCTTGGCCTTCCTCTTGAGGTGTTTCCTTAAATTTTCCCTTTGTTATGCTTCTAACTAATAAATTGTGCTTCAAGGACCTGTCCCATCAATCTACGAGGGGTAGTCAAGTGAAAACAGAACACCCGCCATAACACACAACAGTCCGCGGGAAAGGTCGAAACGTCGTCGTCACGTATCGACACTGCCATCGCCGAGTAGTAGAACTGCATGAGAACAACTCGGCGCACGCAGCTGCTTGTTCGGTCATGTCCTTACGCGGACTGGTACCTAGTGTGTTCGTCTAGTTTTAGAAATGTAGGCAAGCAAAGAAGGGTTTAGAAGTGTGGTTCGTATTCTGGTGGCTGAGGGTACTGGAGAACGCGGAATTCATCGTCGCATGTTTGCTGTGAACGGTGAACACTGCATGACCCTGACGAGTATGCACGCGCTGTTTGGTTTTCATACGACTACTCCCAGTAGTTCCTCTTTGCCTTTGAACTTATTAATTTGATCCTTCCGTCTTTTGCCCTCTTCTTTATGTATAATTCCTCGTCCGACACTTGGTTCGTCCATTCAATCGTCATCATTCTTCTCTCCAGCATCATTCTATTATCTGCTGGTCCACTTTTCCGATGCCTCATATGCATGTTCCGTAGAGTTGCATTCTCCGCGCGAACATTTTGACGAACTGCTCCCGTCATTCAACCTCAGGTTCTTGGAATATAGTCGTTACACCTTTTTCGTGAACACCTTCTTAGCTTGAATTGTTCTTCTCTTGATGTCAGTCGAATGTCCCCATCCCAAGTTATAATGCTGACCAGGTGGATGAAGGATTTTACTTTCTCTAGTTTCATCCATCGAACTGTGAAAGTCACCTTCAGCTTCTCTCTGCAGCAAACGAGTATTTCTCAATTTTCATTAGTACAAGTTCTCTCCCGTTGATCCTCTCCCGAAGTATGCGGTTCATATCATTCAGAGTTGCATGTAGGTCTCCTCATGTTACTGCACTATATGCGCTCATACATACGTACGCACACAAAATTACATTCATTCCGGATAACAAACTCCATATCTATGGAATAAAATTCTTGAAGTTGCAGCGCAGATGAGGTGTAGTGGGCGTTGAGGACATGAGAATAGTGTGTGAACAAAATTCAATTAATTCTCGGGAGCAGTCAAGTGCATCCTTGTTAAATATCCAAATTCAATTTTTTCTCCGAAATATTTTAAAAATGCTTTTCACTCCATTTCTCTAAAAATATGCCAATCACCATTTTCAACTAAGGCCGTCTGACTCTCTGGTGTGAAATGGCACTTTTACGATGCCTCCGACCGTTCCCAAATATCCACCCAACCGAGTCTTCCAGAGCAAGCCGAGACGACAGAATGAGGGAACTCCAGGAATAAATCTCGGAAAGCACTAAACCCGAAAGGGGAATCCATCCACCTCACATTGTGGATGTGTGGAAAACACAAATCTCCTTCGGATTAATGAGACGCGTGTGACCGACGCGCCGAAAACTCTCCATGCCGACCCACGAAGAAATCACGTCCTTGCTAGGATCCGGTCTCGAGGAATGGGACAAGAGTAAGGTATAGCGACGGCTCGCACTACGGGCGGGGGCGCCGAGGGGGAGGGGATTCACCCCACCAGGATATCGCTCGCGCCTCCTCCGCTCAATTAGACGACAGCCTGCGAGTCTCGCAAATATTTGTTAAACGGACGCAAATATAGAGAACGAAAATAGAGTTCCCCAAAACTGGAGCTCATGACAACGGATAACAAAATATACGCACCGCCCAACCCGCATCCAATGCACACATCTTATCTTTAGAAAATCTACGTAGACGGTCCGCTGGAATAAATTAAACTGCTTAAGTTATATTCAATATAATAAATTCAAATATAATTATAATATTGACACGTGGGATACGCAGTTGCAATAGAATATCGGCGGAGCTCGTCGAAATTTTTTGATTTAAGGTAACAATTCAATGTGTCATGCAAAGTGAAATATTCCATTTGCGAATAAGAACAAGGCCGTCTCTTGGCGGCTTCCCTCTCAAACAACAGTGGAGTTAACGGGAGCAGGGTTAAAAGTAAACTAAAGCAAAATATGAAAATTCGGAAGAATCTTATCATATTAACTTGAAAAAGTAAATACTCACCCGGTGTCTGAGCAGCTGAAGCTTGAAATCCAAAAAAATACGATCCAGTTAAATTTTAGAAATCATATGTTCAATGGCTTTATTATTACGGCATCTGCATTACGTGGTTTACATATGAAAAAGTTTAAATCAATCGTGAAAGTGCATGCCATGAACTGTCAACCATGTCAATAGACGGCTATTTATGGGACGATAAATTCCTTACAAAAAATATTCGCGTCTGACGAAGAAAGCTAGATGATGTCCAACCCATACCAAAATATTCTGTATTCTTTCGGAAAAGGGTGCTTCCAAATTTGAGGTGTGCCATTGCAGGGGTCAGATATATTGATTTTAACTTTCAATTCAATTACGAGAAGATTAGGGGAAGTCCAAAAACTGGAATTCTTGGACGAAAAGGTCTCTGCGAGCTATCTTAAGTATCATTTCCTCCGTACGGCTTTCAAGTTATTGAGTAGCCATTTTAAAACTTTCATTGGCCAAAGTTCAAAGTTAACGTGGACCAGGTTTCTTAAGAGTCGCGAGAAATAACCACTGTGCGCAACAAAGTAAGAAACAGGTTTTAAGTATTCCATTCCTTCCAACCAGTTGGCAAATAATGTGAAAGGAAAGTACCCTTTTAACGAGGCAATACATTTAACGCCCCTGAGTCCCGCACCACAGTGCAGGTCAACGTCCGCACAATGGATCCCGAGGTGGAATATCAAACCTGAACAAAGCAAAAATTAGAAGAAGATACACCAAGAACTCGTGAACAAAAACAAAATTTTCGAAATTTTAAGGCAATCCGAAGTTTCTTCGCGAGCTGCACATAAAAATCATCCGCGGGCACATAAAAATCATTCACGTGCCAAGTGACAAGTGTGTCACGACGTCTCCCTATGTCATTGAACGGAGGTAAGAGTTCAGAACAAAAAATTTGCAAGGGAAGAATCAGACGTCCGCCACACGCAAAGCCAGGTTGCAGAAATCCCCATGTATCGCAAATATGTTGGCAGGAGGTTTACCACTGTTTCGTGATGAAGTCAACCTGTCAAGTGCAAGAAGCGCATTTGCGTGTATCAGCGCGTAACGCATTATCACTTTTTTTCAACCGACGAGTGGCCTTAACTGCTAATTCAGGACTTTTTTCAAAAGCGAAGAATACCGCAATATGTTGGCGCCACCAAAAATGTCATCCTTTTACTCCTCATAGCTGGAGGGGTTCGTATCTCAATCTCTCTTATGCTTTGTCAGCTTCTGAGAGTTCAAATATTTGACAAAGCTAGCCGATCATCTTTAAACTTGAGATCTACCTTGATTTTCTAGGCTTCCACTTCTTAACACTGGCTCCACAATATTCGCACCCATGAATTTGCCTTTCGATTGAAATTAGCCCTTTGCCTTAGTTTTTCATGAGACCTTCAGTAAAAACAAGCTAATCACGGGGGCGACTGGACTTTTCCCTTGAATAATATTCCGAGTGTCAAAATCTAAAGAAAACATGATTGTCTCTAAGAGAGAAAGTATACCTTACCCACACCCAATTTACCTTCGTTATCATTTTTTTTTAATCACCGTTTGGCACCGGATAATAAATTTACTGCCCTAAATAGCGAGGCAAGAGTAAAATGGAAAGTGAGCAGAGAGGGAATGAAACGAAACCCACATTGCAGTATGTGTACTGACCTTCGAGGGACTGGTCGTAACCCTTTGTGAAGAACAGCATGGCCTTCGCTGCCCTCTCCGGCGTCTTGACGAGGCCCTGCCTGTCCGGGTCCTCGCCGGAAGAGGTAAGCAGGAGCCGGTAGGCTCTCGACATCTCCGGCAGGAGGGCCTCCCTCGTGGGGGGTCGGTGGTCCAGCTCAAGATCGTGGTGGAAGACGCATTTCTCGTGGCCTGGCGAGAGGAAAAAATAAGAGAGACCCGAGGGCATTAGAAAAAAACAGTTCTTACCTTCCTCAGAAGTGAGTGATGGGAGCAAATATTTGACAGGAGAACGGTGAAGGCAAAGACGAAGTTTGTGGAAAACAAAGAAGTGGGAGGAATGTGATACAAGATGAATTCAAGAGATGCGAGCAATATTCCTACCGCGGAAAGAGTCTTGGAATTTGAACGACCGGCGTCAAAATTTCGCAAAACGCGAGCCGCGAATTAGTTCAAAGAAATGTTCCCACTGTCAAGTCAAAACGTGACGAGCAGTAACAGCAAGAAAGACAGGACAATGTAATTCAAAATTTACAAAAGCATTAGCGTACGTCATCGCATTGAAAATGGAAAGAAGGGGTGGAGAATAAAATTCGTCTGTTGAATGAGCTGAAGAAAAAAATGGAAGAAAAATCGTTCCTTCAATATTTACAAAACTAAGTTCGTTTAAACTGACTTTTCTGCACTGCTATGAACTTCAAGTAGAGCATTTACTTAAACTAGGGATAGTACAGCGGAGTGAAACTAATTTTAGTGAATCCATTCACACGCAAAAAAAAAGCTTGCAACTCTATCCAGTTATAACGGCGTTATGTGAAGGAATTGACATGAACTCAATTCCCGAAAACTTCCTTTCTTTCCGCCGCAAACCCTTCGAACGTGCTAGAAGGGTCACTTTTAAGTCTCCTTAAACCGTCGGCAAAAGACCTCACCGGGAGTGGTCGAGGTCCTCGGGGTGTGCGGGGTCCCCGGCACTTCCAACTGGGATTCGTCGATGCTTTCGGACCAGGAGACCGTCCTCCCTTGGGCCCGACCGATATCAATCTTGGGACGGTGGCGTTGCTCCCCGTTCATGGCCATGGCTGTCGACGGGTGTGGAAGCAAGAGTTCCTCTGCAGCGATGGAGATCGGAGAGGAGAGCGGAACTTAGCAAAAGAGCGGTCGGGAGGGAAGAAGACTTAGCGCGGACGAGGGCGCGAGAGAAAGAGGAATGACGGGAAAAAAAGAGGGGACGGTGTGCTTTGGAGAATGTGTCCGCAAGGGAGACGCCTGCCACTACGCGATACTGAAAACTGCCAACGTTCAGATTCCTTATACCCTCCCTCCTTTTCCTCCATTCTCTCTCTCCCTCGGGCTCCCCCCTCCCGCGGCTCCCACCTCCTCCCTCCCCTCACAGCCCCATCCTCTCCTCCGTCGTCCCCCTCCCGGTCCATCCCCCGTGGATGGTCGCATGTCGCAATCGAAGGGGAAAGGGTGGAGAGAGGAAGAGATAGGGATAACGCGCGCGAGTGTAGGGAGGGTTGAGGGAGCGGTTAACAAACACCCGTCCCCTCCTCCAAAACTCCTCCGCAGTAGTATTTATGGGAGGCGACCGACAGCTGAGGTCATTTGCGCCATTAGGCGCAATGATGGATAGGAAAGGATGAAAGGTGGAGAAAAACCCGGCGTCGGCATTAGCTTACTCTTTACGAAAGGCGCCAAGGGGTCCGCAGCTTAACGTCCCATCCGACGGACGGCGAACTCACTCAAAGTACCCTCCACAAAACACCTAAAGCAGTGATCGATGCCACTGAAAAATATTCAACACCGCCGGGATTTGAACCCGGGACCTCGGGGTGGGAAGCCACTACGATAGCCACCGCAACATCTCGACCCCCCACCTCCCCATCCCATCCCGACGACCACGAATACCCTCTTTTCCCACCCCATGTCGGATACGGGGTGGAGGTGAGGGTTGGCAGTAGTGGTCTCGGGAGGGTGAGATGGTGAATAGCGGGGGAGATGTGGGGGGGGGGAGGTTTGCAAAGGAAGCAACAGTTCATTTTGATAGGTTTTTAAACTAAACTAAAGGGGGAGATAACATAAGTATTACCTCCGTACCCACCACAAAAACGCCCAGACGCGCGCATGAGCCCGCGCACAAACGGGCATTAAAAGAACGCGCTCACACAGTCAAAGCACGCCCACAACATTTACGCACGCCATTATATTTTCCTTATCTAAAACTGAAGAGAGTGTGTGATCTGCCTTGAAATGACAACGGGGATCTTCGGAATAGTGTATCTGACGACTAATCGGATTTACTCCGGTTCATACCCTTGGATTTACACTCCTGTAAAATGGCCGCGGAAATTTGGAAGGAGACTCTTCCGATCCAATCTGCCGATTAACACAACCACTTGGTAATTGCAATATATTTTTAACGCACACGGCCCGGCCTCAATTGATCACTTCGATACTATTCAATCCGACTACCCTTTTTGGTGCTAAAATGATTAAATTTTGTTCAGATTTTAACCTTAGTAATACAAAATTATGTTCATAGTGTAAAGGGAATAAGATTAATTTTCCCGCGCATCTGTGTGTTTCAGGAAGTTTACATTTACCAGTTATCAAAAATATTCCAGTCGTCAGGCATTTGTGAACGTTTTTCGGGAGACTAAGGAACCCTATCGTTTAAAATTTTTTTCACTTTCGATTTATAACATGCTCGCTAAATTTCCAAAGAAACTGCGGGAGATGCCGCAACAGTAACTTTTAACGGAGTCATCCGCGTCAAGGCGAATGATTTTTACACTTAAAATTGTTGCATTGAACATGCTCGCTCTTTAAGTTGGCAATTTACCACCATCTACATGTTTACACCATATTGCCACCAACGTATGTGCTCTCCGTGGGCATCAGAACTTATTGCATATCGCCAGATATTTCCAAATTATCCTTTCATTTGCATATACTCACCATACGAATTGTTAAAACTTTTGGTGACAGTAGATAAGTTGTAATTGAAACATCAAAGGAATCGAAATTGCACTTGATTGAAATGGCACTCTTAGTCACGAGTAGACATAGCCCCACTTATGTCAGACGAGCTACATAACGAAAGTTGATTATATAATAAATGAGTAATTAACAAAGGCTACCAGCCAGGTAACATATTCAGGATGCGGCGCTTTTGGGCGCTCAGGGCGCTTTTTTGAAAGCGTTTTACGTTTAAAAAAAAGGAAGTTACGTTTCCACACCCTGTACTAGTCTCGTTTGAGTCTATATTCAGCACCGTTCTGATACCTTTTACTTCCTGACCGTTTCTTTAAGTCTCGGGTTAATGATTTATCTAATAAAAGTCTTGGGTTTCTACAAGATCGTCGTGTTTCCAGAATTTATAACCTATTATTAAGATATTTAGCCCCAACTTTCACCTATCGTTCACGGTTTACCCCTTGAAGCCTCCTATGCACACTTTTGTCACCACTGAATTCATTAGTAGATAATATAGCGTATCCAAACACTAAAGCAAGTATGCTGTATCTAATTTGAAATACAATTTTCATTTCAAAAACACTTCCGAATACACATTTTTATTACACTTGATGGGGCTTAAAATATATGCAACAACAACGCTTTTACATGCGTAGTATTAATTACAAGCCTCGAGTAGCGTAATCATAAATATATGACTTAGATCCAAGTGCATGATTTAGGTAAGAATAATATACGCTCCAATTGACGCTCCATACTTTATACAAATTTGCGCTCCCTTTCATTGCCCATACAAATCAATTTGAGCATTGAATTGTGTAAATAAAGGTAGGTATTGAAAAGAAATACTCGGCGGAAAGATACCGTGGAAACGAATCAATGGAAATAAACCCAAAAACCACCAAAGGAATCGAGCAAGGTTTTTTTTTAGATAGTTAAGCATTTGAGAGTTCTATGAAGTATATAAGTTAAACGTTAAGCAGGTTCTGTTTCAGGACGTGTCAAATTTAAGCATCGGAGTAGGAGGCCCAATTTGCTTATCTATGCTATGATGCCATGAAAAGGCACGTGAATGTTTCGAGTAATATTAAAAATCGAATCACCGGTTCAAAAGGAAAAAATACTCTCGAAATAAATCTGACTTGCGGTAGTTCTACGTAGTTAACATTAAATATTTTGTTCTAGTTGACCTTTATTGAAAAACACATTTAGACGCCAATGATGTAGCTTCACATCGACAGTAACGACCAAATTATGTCACGGCTTACTGCGCATGAAGTATAATTCTACGTAATGTAAAAATGAACTCCGTAAATGGATATCAACTTTTGCGCATTCTTGCAATTCTCATTACACAACGACATAAACAAGTTTAAAATCAGGCCTGTCTTTTTTTTATCACAACTTGTATTGCGTTGAGAACATTGGTTTGTCCAAGGTTGAGAACTTAACAAAGAAAACCCAACTCCGAAAATAAATCTTGCCACGATGTAAACATATCATCCAGCGTTACACTTCGCTGTTTTCTTCCTCCCCCACCCCCTCCTCTGAACCTACAACACTCCCATTGGATCGTCTATTCTCCCCACCCACATTCTGCCGTCCAATCACGAGTTTCCCCTTTTCCCTCCCTCCCCCTCACCAATGACACAGTCCTTCAAACCCCCCTGACGGAATATTCATTCTTCTCTGAAGAGGCCTGCTTGGCAAGCGAAAAACCTGGTCCCAGGTTTTCTCTAGGCACCTATACCCAATACTTATTACCTTATTTTTTGTTTGTGTGATTTACGGGTCCCCGACCTTGGAGGAATCACTGTAAACCCTGGAAGAGTGAGTGTGTACGATTCACAAAGGTCTGATACACCCGAGTGATTGCGTGTTTACGTATGTCCTTTCTGTTCCGTGTGTTACTTCTGTGTGATGGACGGGTCCCTGGCTGAGGAGGAATCCTGGTAAACCCTGAACGAGTGGGTACTTGTGAATCGCAAAGGTCGCTGTTTTCGAAAACACACCCGAGTGAATAAGTGAAAGCGAGCATACGTCAGTTTTATTATTTTGTATTCATCTGTGTGATCGGCGGGTCACTGACATAGGAGGGATTCATGTAAACCCCGAGTGTGTGTGTGAATGCGATTTACGAGAGTGCTGCTATTCCTCAACACACCCTAGTGATCGAGGGGTTGTAAGTTTGTTTTAATTTTTATTATTTATTTTGCCTTCTTGGTGTATGATTCAGGTATACGTAGGTCATCGTTTCTTAAACACACCCATGTGACATAGTGTGTGCTCCCTATCCTTCCCCTTACTTGTAATTTTGTTTTTTCCCCCACCCCCTTTTACAACCTAGTACCAATAAAGTTTACGGTCTCGGCTATTCCGTTTGCATTGCTTCACGACCGTAGTTCATTTTATATTTACATGGTCAATTTACATTTCTTCGCTACAGCAGGAAGTTATACAATACAATGTTATCATCGATACGAGGTAAGTATACAAAATTTAAATATTACTAAATGAAAGTAACCCACGAGACATGAACCAAATGTAATGCAGATACTAAAAGAAATGATAAAGACTAACAGAAAAAAAATCATTTGCAGATGGCCATTGGCCGTCTCAAAAATCAAGTTACGATTTTCATTTAAATATGGCGAAGTCGATACAGATTTAATTCTGCTAAATTTTAATTTGGATCTGGAGTAAGAATTTCCTAGAAAACGATTACCATCATTCACGTCTACCACGCACATGGAAGTTCAATTTACTTATTTTTTCCGATGAGCACTGACTAAAGGGCAGTGGGCTCACTTGTTTCAATTATTTCACTTTGTGAGAAATGATTAGTGAAACTGTTTTGATCAAGGCAAACCTGTTACAAAAAATTACTAATCATTTATCAGTATGCCAGTACTATTAGAATTCCAAGGTCCAAAGCAAGACGTCACTTTCAATATAGAGACCAAGTTGACGTCAGTAAAGAAGCCAGGTTTAAAGAGAACACGACAGTCTTTGTCAAATGTATGTAAAATCCAAGGGTCATACTGGAAAACCTTGAAAATAGACATTCATTTAGCACTAGGAGTAACGACCGCGTTAAAAGGAAAACAAAGCGTTGGCAACGCTTATATCGCAATAAAAGGGAAATTTCCTGTACAACTCATCCAGAGATTCTTGATGAAATTAAGCTATCTGCGTTGAATTTTCAAAATCAGTGAGATGAGAGAGAATTTTCTAATGAATCACCGACGCAGTAAGACAGAAAACATTCGGAGGCCACACCATATCGTCGGCCGAGTGAAACAACGCAAGTTTACAGTACGCAAGTACAACGAGAGAGTTTAAGCATATTTTGACGGTGAAATCATGAACTTGAGCAAGGAAGAAAGTCTCTCGAATGCGAAGCGCTTCAAATATATTACCATTGGCTTTAAGTTATTTTTAATAGCGGGTATAAAAGCATTATTTATAAATTGCTATTAGCAGGCACCATATAGGAAGGAAGAAAATTTCTTTGGAAAGCGTCATTTGAACAATGTACTTGCAAACCGCTAATGAGCAAGGTCCCCTTTAGAACTACAACAGTCGAAGGTATCGACGACAAAAAGCATAATTAACCATTTCAGAAATCGTGATAACGGGCGAAAGTCATTGAACGCAAAAAAACTTAATAATGCCCATTCAGGTGGAAATTGACTTCGTGGGGTCCATTTCTCAAGACTACAAAGTAGCATTAACAGTCTTCTGAACACAATCAAATGTAATATTAAACCTTCAATCTTACCACCGTGCAATTCAAGTTAAGAATGCTGCTCTATTTTTTCCACCAGCAAACTCCATATATGCTAGATGAGAAAAAAAGTTGCTATTCCACACAAAAAACCTGCAGGAATTCCACCTAGTTAAGCCTGAAACTGTAAAAATTATCCATCTGAAACTGAAAATTATCCATATATGCTAATTAAAATGACTTTTAAACTGAATTGTAGCTTTGAAGAACGTGTCCCAGATGTGCATAGTTACTGTCCAATCAATTCCTATTTCCTCGCCTATGTCAATACCATCAAGGAATATTTCGAAGTCGGATTGATACTCTTTAAAATCACATGTTCATAGAATCTTCAAAGCCAACTTCAGGGTACGGGGGAGGGGGAGATAATACCCTAGGCATGCAATATTCACAGCACAACATGGTTAGCAACCAGTGGATATGTTATGAAGTCTGTATGCTGAACGCAGGCATCCACCAAAGGAACCACCTGTATTCCTCAGCTAGAGATTTGTAGCGAAGCCGCACAGAACGTTGGCCATGCCTTTTAAGAATTCCACAGGCTAATTGAACCTAAGAAATATCCGATACGATATTATTTTTTACCTACTTTTGGGCTCCGAGGTAGACGACACGGTCGATAAACATTTCGTCATCTTGACACATCACGGAATTATTTAGGAAATACTCAGTACTGGTGCTGTAATATCAGAAGATACGTAGAAACATTTAACGGTGCACACGATATTTTTTGTTGACATTGAATTTTAAATCCGTAATCAGAAGCTCTTTAGCTATCCTAATCCTATTCTAATTATAGGTAAAGCTTTGAAAGCGAAGGATGTTAGCTTTAACGGTAACTTGTTAACAAATATTAATGAACCCAGTCACAGTAAATTCCAGATGCAAGAATACATATTTAAAACAAGCTAACCTTGGCTGGTAACATACCCTTGTTGCTATTAGGTCCAGACAGAAAAATTGTAAATAAATTACCCCAATCCTGGAACATAACAGACCATGCTTATTCCATATTCTTCTATAGTCATATTCACTTCATAATAACTTAATGATGAAAGAAGACACTTTGCATCAGAAGAGCTTTGCATCATGAAGGATTTCCACCATGTCACGCCTTAAACTGTGTCATGCAAGAGAGCTTCAAGAAAATTATGTATAGGCTTAATTTTTATTGAATAAAAACATTCAATTCTATATAAAAGGAAATTTTGTCCGAGTCTCCATCCACTTTTATGATAAAAAAACTGCGATACAAATACGTCTGTGAATGTTCTTAGCCACAACCAATGGCAATGATGAAATTTCTAGGGAGAAGAGAGTACAATAGCGAAAACAAACACACACATTTCTAGTTGCTGTCACAATGATAGCTAGTCGAGAAGGGTTGAGAGAAAACCCAAATAAGTAAAAGTGATCCGTGTTTCTCTAGCGTACGCCAAATGCAGGAAAAATTAGCGGTCTAGACACGTCAAAATTTCTCAAATATTTGTTTACACGTGTTGCATAGCAACATTATATTTGTATCAAAATGGCTCCCAAGTAGGTATTAAACTTTAAATGAGTAACCATGGAGGATATCAATAAGGGGATTTATGATATATACTATCGTAAATAATTATAAAAGTTTCATAAGTTAAATATTCACAACATTATTCATATTTATAAAGCAGTGGTTTTCATAATTGCAATTTTCCCTCTTGCGTTCGTGATAACAGTATATTGTTAAAGTGTGTGCTATCAAACAAACAACTATCCAAGGCGAACTTCGACAACCTAATCACTTTTAATAAAAATTATATTTGAGAAGCTCAACAAACCTTCAAACATCATTTGGGCTAGGTTTATTTCCGCCGGAAAAATTAGGATGAGTAGATGATGGAACTCTTCAGTGTAGGAACATTCATGGATTGAAGAAATTGGAAGGTTACAAGATATCTTGGAGGACCGATTGATCACCCGTTAGTATCGGATCTAGAACATCTCCAAGTGAGTGAGAATTTTTATGAAATCAGTTTTCTAACCTTAGGTTGAAAATAATTTAAAATGTTTCACTAACCTCAATACATTTTAGAGCTCATCGTAGCACCGTTCAAGGTGATGAGTTTAGGATTGTGGTGCAGTAGCCATTCAAAATTGACGTCAATTGTCTGAATTAATTACTTCCAACGTTATTACAACCAAAAATATTTCCCAGGCTCCCTTATATCCGCCGTTTTTATCCTTGGTGATGAGAAATCGGAAACAAATTCCAATCAACACTGAAGTAACACGAATTAAGGGCCCATTAATCTCAAATTTCAGTATTATTTGATGGGCGAAGAAGTGGCATCCCTAATTTAATTTAATTTGCTGTACGCTGTAGCATAACTACATTTTCGATTCTTATTTTTCAAATTTAGAGTAAAAAACTTTCAAATTTTTGGATCTCTCTCTCCGCTCACCAAATTCAAGCCAACTCCCCATGAAACGTTGACATGACACCCATTACCGGTTATTTCAGGATTTCCAGGAGACCTTGAAATTGTTAGGGAGTGGCACTAGGTCCAGTCAACCACTTATGTAATTTTTGGAAGCTTCATGAGAAAATCTTCCCGGCCACTAGTCATTGCACGCGCCCTCACATGGTAGTCCTTGGACGTATATTTGCCCAATTAACATCTTATCAGGTTATTTCATTTCATTCTTTAAAAATCCCCCTCCTCACCTTCCCCTTCTTTCGTATTTTCTTTTAAACCGAACAATTATGGTGGTATCGCAATATGGTAAATCTCAAAAAAAGGTTATTCCATGCATCTATCGCACAAAAGTGGGTGTCTCTAAAATTCACAAAGGAACCTCATCAACAACATTTTATGACAGAAATTTTCGCTGAACAATCTGGTTAAAGAAAAGGTAAGAAAAGAGCGGATCTGCTTTCAGCCGGTTCGCACGAGCTGAGTCCGCTAATAAAAAAGCAGGCCAGTAAAAATGGGAGAGGGCCCAAACTAAATCGAATTTCCGAAAGACTTATGCCCTTGAACTGTTCTCCCACTATATATCCGGGTGAAATTTCAGGAAGTAACATTTACAAAATGCACATTGCATTAATTTATTCTCCAGTCCTCCACCAATGATATTCAGATACTAGGCGCCGAAGATGAATCCGATAACAGATGAAACTGGCCCTCAACGAAATAGTTTATCCCAAGCTTTACAGACTGTCACAGAGTATATTAACGAATTGCCTCGAATAACTACCAAATTAAATATCACCAGCGCCAAGAAACACGATTAGGTACGAGGTATTGATGACACAGGTTTTTTTTGTTTCATGAATCCTAAGGAGTAATAATCCTAACAATGGCAGGCCCTAAAGGCGTTGAGCAAATAAGATTGCAGTTATCTGTGATGTAATTGCAGTTTAAATGGTTTGGCAATTATCTGTACATAAATGAGTTGGATGTGAAATATTGGAAAAAAAGTTGTTTTGATCTCTTTCTGCTACCGAGATACGTAAAACTACAAAATACCCCCCGCAAGCCATCGGCACAAGGGCGTGTGGCAGGGGTGTTACGCCAGCAGCTTTACATTAGCTCATGAAGGAATTTGGAAATGGGTTGTCTAACATACAAAATCTCTCATGCAACACGCATGCCATGCCGGACACACCATGTGATAATTGGAGTATTTAACTTATTCATCAAATTCTAGTCATGAAGATAAGGTATTTGAGCATTTGTGTTTGACTTGGTTACGATTCCGTATTGTGAGAGGGAAGAAAATTGTCCGTAATCGGCTGACAATATTTGAGAAATCAAAGATTACAAGCGTTTTTAATTTTGTGACTTACATATATTATTCGTTTTCTTTCAGGAGGTATAAATATTATTTTGTGCAATTATCCTTTGCGAGGACATGAATGCCAATTTGATGCGAATGACCCTTAAGAGAATCCTTTTATAGAGGAGAGAATCAATAACAAACATATGTGAATGTTACCACTCAATTCTCTAATAAAACAGGGTCAGAGTTCAAATAAACTAATTCATACAGCTTTGGATGAAACTATTGCAATATGTGCATAAACGAGTTGTCACAAGGTGAAGGGAACAGACGGGTACTTCGAGTAAATACGTTTAGAACAGATTAGTAGAAACTTTGATGTAGAGTGTGGTTTTATGCGCCACGGAAACTGCAATTGAAAATTGATGATAAAGAGCATTTAAGATAAGGGTGTGGAGATGATGAAGTAGGAAGAAAGAAAAACATACGAGAAAATGCTACGCATGATGGGGAGGAGAGAGTAGTGGAGATTACTAGTGGAAATCCAAAGGTGGAAGGAAAGATGGATACAGAGTTTACCGACGAGTAGTAGGATGTTGAAGTCATATAGTGGAGAATGTTAGGCAAACAAGGAAGGGGCAGCAATAGGATAGGAATGTTGGATGGGATGAAGGGTGGAATAATCCTCGCTGAAGTCCTGCAGCTGGCTCCAAAAGAGTTACATCAAACCAAGAAGAAATACTATTTTTTCAGCGTACATTAAGTTTTGAGGTAGTTTTAAGCAGTATTAAATACTTGGGAAGAGGGAATTTATTGCAGGTCGAATCGTCTCAATAGCATTTTGCCCATGTAAATTCGGAAGCATTTACGAGTAGTCGGAACGTCAATTACCATGAACGATTGATGTCAATGCGGAAAATACCAGTACGAGTCGAGATAAGAATAGAGATTGGTTTCAGTCAACGGGATACAAACTTCTTCGAAAACCCTGACCGTTCTCACGACTGCTAAATCGCCACTCATTTCCAATTCATTATAGTGCTTCGGAAAACTCTCGGTATTCCCGGGTTACGTTGTTACGCGACTCGCTCAAAATCTATCAAAACCTCACATCCACTCCCGCGGATACTGCCCCCTTGACACATGAGGCGGTTACCTAAACTGGGAGAAATATCAAATAAGCCGTGGCGGGAAAGGTAAAAATCGTATTCAACACAACGCAAACACGAAAGACTATTAGATCACGAAAACCTCGTTTCAAAATCCTTTTTGACAGATGTGGATGCAGCTCAAAATGTATTAAACACTATCATTAAAGTAATCAACCCGAATCGTTATTATTATTATTATTCGTATTCTACCTTCTAAGATAGGTTTTTGATAGACTTCAGTAGCACACATCTCTACATCTCCCAGCAAAAACAACTCGACATCAAGCACTGCAATAAGCCCCTCAAATTCCGCATACTGCCTCCCTTTGCCCCATCCAACATCCCCACCATACTCCCTCCCTTTCCTCGTATGCTTAACGTTCTCTCTCTGTTATAGTCTTTATCATCCCATTGCCAATCAGAATGCTCTATACCCATTTTTCCTGCTAATGATTTCTCCCAGCAATCCCCTCTCCTCCCCCGCCATACCCAGCACTTCCTCGTTTGGTTACCTTTCAATCAACTTCACCTTTTTCCATTCTTATCCATGCCCGCAGTTCGAAAGTCTCCAATCTACACCTGTCATCTTGATACACCTACGATGGCGATGGCGAGAGTGGAGCTTAATCCGAAGTCAACCCTGAAGCTTGTGAAAAATCAAACACCACTTCCAGAGTAATTTATTTCCAGCAACCGAAAAATTACAGGGCATAGGGCATTTTACTTGTGTTCTTCAGGATTTGTGAGCTCTGATTCGAACTGGGGTGAAATTCACCAAAAATATGAATAAGTACTATAAAGAACGACCATTACATTGGGTAATCCAGTTATTTCCTGAAGAACGACTGCGTTGTTATCGCAGAGCCGTTAACGCTTAAAAGCACCAGAAACGGATCCTCTTAAAATTCCTTTATTTTTAGGATTACTATAGATTTCTTCCTCAAAATAATTGAAATTTCTTAACAAGAAATATTCAATTATGTGTCACTGTCTATTAATTTCTTAAGTCCATTCATCCGTCAATGGCGGCGTGCTTCAATATTTGCATCGTACTCCTAAGAATGAGTGCTTTCACAAAAACTGTTTTTGTACATTTGCAAAATATCTTTTGAACCCTTCTAACTTTTTCACCATAAATAAAATGCTTAGCTTTGTAGGTAAATCATCTTAATAAATCATCTACGGCAGAGATCGAGTGAGGTCGGACAAGAAATATCCGTAGTTCTGAAAATGAAGTATTTTACAGCAGATGAATTCGATCAAATACATTTTTAGTGCGACATATGGAAATAAGAATTACACTTTAAAGTGTGCAGTGATGAAGTTTCAGAATGGAAGTAAGTCCCTATCGATAGCTTACTGCATCAAAAGTAGCTAAATAGAAAGTGTTCTTGTATACTCAACTTAATACTTTGGCGTTACCCTTACTTATGACCTCTCCTGAATGAAACGGGTACGAGTAAGCATGTGGAAACCTAGCAAAAACTAAGGATTTACAAGAAGAGTATGGGGTTAATGTGACGAAAAGGTGTCTGTGGTTAGGTTTTATTTAGACTATACTGCTAGTATAGTCTAAATAGTCTATAGTCTATACGAGATTTATGTCCTCATGTAATTGGATATATATCTATATATATATATATATATATATATATATATATATATATATACACACACACACACACACACACACACACACACACACACACACGAGGGTCATCCGGAAAGTAGTACCCGTTCGTGAAATAAAGACACAAAAGTAAATATTAACAAACATAAAAAATTTTATTTGAAAGAGGATACTTTAAACTACTTCTCAACATAATCTCCAAGCAAATTAAGGCATTTGTCATAACGTGTGACAAGTTTCTGTATTCCTGCTGCATAGTCCTTCGCCGCCAGCTCATTGAGATACGCGAGGGACCCATCTTGCACAAATTTTTGCATAATGCAGATGGTGTTTAACAATTTCATGAACAATTGTTCGAGAAACATTGGGAAAATGCTCACAGATGTCATCAATTGTGACGCGCCGATCGTTCCTCACGAATTCGTCAACTGAGCTCACCAGTTGGTCTGTAATGACAGACGGTCTCTCCGAACGCTCATCGTCGTGTGTGTTCCCCCTCCCCATGTTGAAGTTGCGACACCACCGCCGAACAGACGACTCGTCCATTACATTGTCTCCATACACCTCCTTTAATTGGCGATGAATATCACATGGGCGAACGTTTCTTGCATTGAGGAATTTAATCACTGCCCTCACTTCACAACTGGCGGCGTTCTCAATTTTTTTAAACATTGTAAACAATCACAGAAACAACACAGGCAATGCTAGCGTCACGCAACTTGGCTCAGAGAAGGCAGACAAGCCACTGAAGCTATCTGACCTCGTCCAGCGGCTACTCGCGTCGTCAGCACTTCATGCGGCACGAACGGGTACTACTTTCCGGATGACCCTCGTATGTGTATATATATATATATATATATATATATATATATATATATATATATATATATATATATATATATATATATATATATATATATATATATCCAAATTACATCGCGTGCATTTATAAAACGTTGTAATGCTAAGCTGAGTAATGTACGTATCAAAATCATTTTATGAGCCATGTCTTGGATGCAGGGTAGTAAATTTTCAATTAATACCAAGTACCTGAAATATTAATAATAATAATAAGGAAAGGTGGTGAAGGAGTTTCCTCAATCACAACTTTCCTTTTTTTTATTGCGGAAGCAAATACATAAAAAAAATAGCATACAGAAAAATAGCATGATATGTTGAGGGGGTTCCTGCTCTCGCTTAATCCCCCTTTGGTGTTCTGATATAATTAACATCAATTACACAATATGAGAAAAATAAATATCAAACAAGATGACACAGTAGCATTAAATTACAGAAGTAATGTTCCTGAAATATTATACGCAGAAGCAGATGTCTTACTATGAAATTTCCTGTGTCGCATTAAAATTACGTGCAGATCACTTATCTATTGATTTCTGCGTGCCACAAAGCCTGCGATTTGTTTCCATGCTTGGATTTGTCCTCATTACTTGTAAAATAGGCAATACGACTAATGAAAAACACAACGGCAATAGTAGTACTCGTACATATAATGTCTCTTTAATGGCGATACAATCTCGACTTTAAAATAAGTATTGCATTATTTAAGTTTTTTGATCCCATCGTTAAATATCATTAACCTCGCACCATAGATAAAACGATCCAGCAATAAGTCAGTGAAATCGAACTTGATACAATTCGGGAAGTTTTACTCCAGTGAATACCATATCGTTCTTGCCGCACTTCAAAAGATGACCATTGTTTCGATAGAAAAGTTATTTTGTGGAAAATAGGAACATTTTACAATTTGAACTATTTAGAATAAAGCTTAAGGGATTCTGTGCCTTTCACCACGTTTCCCTGCGAGGCTCAAAATTTAAAAAAACAAGGATTAGAAAAAAAGGGCTCTTATGGGAAATATTTCAGGGATTGAAAATCCCAACGGATCTGTAAAAAAACTTGATAAAAGTGCTCAAACCGCAACCTTAAACAAATGTATTCTATTTATAGAGTTTGAAACATCTTAAAATTAAAAAACTTTTCCAAACTAGTTACCGTTACTCCCTATTCGGTTCAAGGAGAGAAGACCCTTCTCTATAATTATTAATGCATTGCTTTCCCCTTGTAGGAGAGAGAAAGCTATTTGAGATATTAAGTGCAAAACTACCATAGGAATCTAAATACCAAGAATTGTTTCACTAAAAAATAGGGAGATGACTGATAAATTTGACAGCACAAATATTCACTGTAATATCCATGGTACCATCAAAGCGGAAATATTTATTTCGGAGACATTTCACATTTCATGCTTTAATGAGTAATCTTTTCCAATTAAGTGGAAAATTAAAAAAAAATCGCACACACTTAAGAAAGGCACCACTATAAAATTGACCCAAAAAAACGTGTGCGGTCGGACAGTCAACACCTGTCAACCTTTGGAAAATCTTAACCGTACCAGGGTGGGGAGAAGAAAAAGGACCATGTTAAGGAGAATCAGAATTTAAACGACTGGTAATGTATTTTCCTTAAACTGCACCCAAGGACAGAATGCCCCGTGGTCTCCCGCGCCAATTCTGACTCCATTCTCAAGGGGTCAGGGCCCGTTTCTTCCCGCCTCTCCCCCTCTCCGGCCACCCTCGCTACTCCCTTTAACAACGTTCCAACGGTGTCCGTTCCCCCGTCTCCCCTTCCATTATGCGTCCCAGGAACGCAGTCACGTCCACCTTCACCGCAACCCCATTTCCTCCCCAAAAAACCACTCACCGGCTTTTTCCAACGCCTGTTTCTGAGCTTCGTAAGTCGTGTCAGATCCGTTCCTTTGGTTCACGGGCGCCATAACAACTCTCCAAATCTGGATGCAGAGGAAAAAGAACCAGATGATAATTCCCTCGCAACCGCAGTGCGTTGAAGTCTCTTCCTTCCTTAGGGCTTTTCTGTACGCCTTCCCTCCTTGTCCTATCCTCCTGCTATTATCTTTTCGAGTCCCCGGTACCTCTCTGTCGCCTCGTTCGTACTTGATTGGAGGAGTGGTCGCTTGAGTCACCTGATTGACTGTTGTGTGGATGGGGCCTTGAATGGTGGGTTTCTGCACGCGAAACGTACCGCGAAACTGGAGTGCACACGGCGGAATGATCCCGTCAAGTCTCTGACGCCGTGCTATATACCACCTCCGCCCCCTTCAGGCATGCGCCGCTGCTGTGGCTACCTAATCCCTCCCCTTGAACACTTCCTACCCCCTTCTCCCAACCCCCCCCCCTCTCGACCCTTTTTACATTATGTACTACTCCATCCCGAGGGCCGATCGCCACCGCTACCTCCTTCCCCCACACCTCCCCTCTCCTTCCCACCGGTGGTGACGTTTCTTCGATTCTCTCCCCCTACGCGCCACCCCCTTCCATGTTTTCCTCCACCGTCGTCCCTTGCCTTCTCATGCGCTGCCGGCCCGCCCAGTCGAGGCCCACTTGATCGTCCAATGAAACCACGAGGGAGCAGGAACATCCCTCCTGCCCTTCGGGTCAAGGTGTCTTCCTTAAATGTTCCGTAATCTCACGTCGGGATTATACAACGATCCCAGCGAGAAGAGCCTTTGAAGAAGAAAATCAGGGAGAGAGGTAACCGGGAAATCCGGAAATTAAAGGGAAATCACCTCGATCGGGAAACATCAGGGGGTTTCCCTGAATCTGGATTTTTTCCAATGAATATGAAATACATTTTGAAATAATTTAATGCATTTGAAATATTTTTTCATGGAGAACAAGGAAAACTTTCAAAGACGACGATTTATATGGGAGAACTCTTCTGCGGGGTCTAGAGCTGTTCTTATACTTCATAATAATAGTAATAACTTATTGCTGGGATATATTCACTATTTAAGTGCTGCATTCCTCTGAGCTCCATTCATATGCATGAACCTTGGCTTTTAGCATCAGGAAGGAATCATTGCATGAATGGTACAGGAAATAGAATATATAAATGTAATAGACGTTTTGAATTGCCTGGAACATTGTTTGCTCTCTCAGTTGAGGATTTTTTTAAAACGAGACTCTCACTCAGAGACGCCTAAATGGCAATGGAGAAACTTGATGGACAAAATGTAAGAAATTAATTAAATGTAAGACAGAAATTCGGGTAATATTGTAATTTTCATCAGCTTTTGCTTCTAAATCTCATCTCTGTATCAAAACCCATCAAGAGCCTATCTGAGCGCGGAGCAATAGCAATTATTATTTTATAGTCATAACTCGCGAGAAACTGGGCGAAGAAAAACTCTCGTTTAGATGGTATTGGAGATCCCATACAGGCGTTAACTTTTTTCTAGCAGATATATTACGATTTAAGTCAGCCTTTGGAATAATCTAAGAAGCTAGTATTTAAATTACATACTTGTAAGCTTTTTCTGAGCGTCCAGGAGCTGTATTGTGGAGCTGAATGGAATCATTTTATGTATTAAATAAATTCGTTTACCCGCAGTTAATTACCACCACACGTAATTAAGTTTCCTCTTTAATAATGGAAACACGCAGGGAAAAAATACTTTAATGTATAGGTATTTTTACTTAGCATTTTCGTAAAACTATGAAGTAGCACATTTCCGGAACTACCTTAAACATAATGTTCACCGGTAACTAAGTTACTGTGTAAGGTTATCACTGATTTATATTATGAAGAAACTCTGTGCAAATTAATGCTTTTTAATGATTTTCAAAATTAATCTCTCCCTTCACATTTTCCTTCAAAAAACATTCTTGGAGAAAGAGTATGTCTCTCTATCAACCTATCTACATTCAAATACATCATTTGCGTCAATAAATAACGTCCCTCTGCCCTCCAGAGAAGTAACGTTGAAATAAACCTCAGGGAAATTGATTTTTTAAATGTCATACATGTTAGCTGCTGACATTGTTAACTTCTGGCATGTCACTGCTGACTCGTAAATTTCTTTGAACCCGTTTTATGTGTATGGAACTTGTCTTTATAGCTGCAGGAAGAAATCAATAAGGTTTATGTCGACACCTTCGACGCCTCTACATCACCATCATCCCTCTTCCTCATCGCTTATTTGTCATAATTAATCACGAATCAAGATTTAAAGAAGTGGATGAGGTCTACGTCACCATGCAACAATTCTCTTAATATGTTAAATGATTGTATTTAAGGAAATATATTCGGGTGCTTTAATTCATTTTTTGTTTGACCACTTATTCCTTGAGGGAAGAACGAGTCTCTCTACAATGGCGTCTAACCCTCTTGTTTTATCTCATAGGTACAATCCACCAAAATAATTTGGTTCCATAATAACTTAGGGCATTGAACTCTAAAGTGAATTGAAATTACGCTGATAGTGGACCTCTCGTTTGGAGCCAAGTGGAAGGCATTAATCAGAGGTTGCGTTATTTCTGCAGGGATATCGGGGCCTCCTTCAATGACCTTCAGGCGGCATTCCAAACCAAACCCTCTAAATCGCTCTGGAGTTCATTACACGTATGAGGCCGCCATGTCACGGGCCAGATATTCGAGCACTGTGGGGTTTCCTTTAAATGAGAGCACAGGCCATTGTGTAAGTGAATTAGGGGCTCTCTCAATGCCTCATTGCTAAATAATATAGCTTTGAATGAAAGGAGGGGCAGTGTAGGAGGAGCATGCAGTAGGTCATTTAACGTGAATCTTATTATATCGAAGTGAAGATTTTATAAGGGATTCGATAATTATGGGAAAAACATCCCCGTTAAATAATGAAGCAACCCTTATATCAATTAAACGATATCTGCATTATTATTTAACCGCCGAAGTTTAAAAAATGAAGACGCCGAAGTAGTAGAAGCAGTAGTTTTAGGGTAGACGACCGACAGCTGAGGTAATTTGCGCCATTAACCCGGCCTACCCTCATACATATAGTCTACTCTCAACGAAGGGTGCCATGGAGCGAAGTTTAATGTCTCATCCGATGGATGACATCCTCACTTAAAGTGCTCTTCACAAAGCATCTCAAGAAGGGATCGGGGTACCACTGAATACTTCCAGGATTTTAACCCGGGCCTTCTGAGAGGGGAAGCCAGTGCGTTAGTCACAGTTGGGAGTTTCCCTTGTAATAATAAATTGATTTTGGGTTACGCCAAAAATAATTGACACAAAAATGCTGCTTTTAAAGGTTCGTAAGGCTTGGCGCGTGTTCTTTTGTGTTTTCACTCAACATTCTAGGAGTTTTCCATATGAGATCTTAATTATAAAACCGTCATTATTGTTAAAATTATTCAAAAAATTTGAGGGAAATTTAATATTTCTCCCTAAGGTCTACTGAAGTGTGTTCTGTGTCAGCGCCTTAATTTCTAAACTAAATTTTTGCAGTCCGTATTTGGATTCCAACCGAAGTTTATTAGTATCCCTCTTATTGAAAAGATACGCTTTTCCTTAATCAGTTTCTCGACGTTTGTTTTCATTTCCTCAAATATAGCTTTGTGATCGTTAATGACTTCAGTTACGTCCAATTTTGTCCAATTTTTTTGTTGGATAACTGTTATCTCGTGCCAGCGATTTAACAACTAGTTATGACTAGAATTTGGGGATTATATTCTGAAAATGTTCCCATGAATTTCGAGTTTTTACTGTTTTTCACTTCCAAAATAAATATTCCAATTGATTTATTATTATTACGTATAATCCAGGAAGACACCGCCCAGGTGTTTGGCACGGGTGATTACGCCCCAGACTACTTTTGACGCAAACTACTTTTCCCCCCTAGGACGGTCGGGCGTTAAACTTTCCGGAAGATTAAAAGTCCCTGGCGACTACAGATAGAGTGCTGCTATACCCGGTGAAAAGTGTAGATATTTGGTAAATGAGTTTTGAGATAAAATCTATTATGGAGTCAGGGAATCTATAGAATGGGAATAATAATAAGATTTTATGATTATATTCCTTCACGTTACACAAAAATCTTTCTCTATTGTTGTCGTCATAACGATGGCTGCAGAGTTGTGAGTTGAGTTAAACCCCTTGACCAAGTCTATTAGGTTTTCTATTTTTGCAGGCGTAGAAAACTTGCGGAAGGATCTCGTAGTCTCTATATCTTTTGTGAACCAACATTCCGTTCAGAAAACAATGTCTACCTTGATAGTTTCAATGAAGTATTCGTGTTTTTATTTATGAATTTAATATGACAATAGTTAATCCCGTTTATAGGACTTCATGTTTTCTGCAAAGGAAATAGAATTGTGGGTATTATCGCTGTCATTATCACTTGCCTTGCGGCTAATGCATTTTAACATTCTGATTGGTCTTAAGAAATTCTCCTAAATATTGATTTCCCCAGAGGAATACTCACCATCTGAACAACCAACTACGCTAAAGCTATCGCCTTGTTTTCGTGATTATTTTATTTTAAAATTTGGAAACTTATTTACTCAGAACACTTTAGATCATATACAAGAGGTAAATTGTGATTTTATCTTGGTATGTACATGTTTATTTGTATGCTTTCGTCCAAAACGAACAAGCAACATCACGCAAACGATCCAACAACGTCCAATTTGTGATTCATAACCGATTTCACTTATGTTACGTCTTGCGAGGAATTGGATTCCAAACTTTTGTGAGACCATCGTTTTAAAAAAATGCGCTTGGTGTGCGACGAACGTGCCAAACGGTTTTCACTCGTTAACAAGGAGAAACGTTCTTCATGCTGATTGAGGATTTCTGGATTTAGGCCAAAGAACGCCTAAAAATAAACGCATGCCAATACCAATATTATAAAGCGCATACTAATTCTAAGGTAGGAGGGTTAAAGCCTTATAACCTTAGCAGTAGCCGTTATAATTTCAACTAAAAACATATGAATGCTTTGAAGCGCAACGTAATGTATTTACGAACACTTCAACCCATAATTTCCTCCCCTCGGCCTCTCCCCACTCCCTTATAAACACGCACTCACCACCCACCAACCCTTATAACCCCGTCCCAACCTGGACTCTTTCACTTTGCAACAGAGAGTGGAACTTGGCTACCCCTTTCTGGCCCAAACCCCTCGTACATACATTGTTCATTTCACAATGATGGCCACAAATTTGACCGTACTAACGACATCGGGGTCACTTGACTTCCATTATATATTTTTGCCTCTAGGAACGCACATCGTTTGATGGCTCAATTCTTAGGCCAAATCCTTAATCATGACCTCTCATGAGTGATTTATTCAAGGGGAGTATGTGGGGGTGCTATGAAAAAATTAGAACTTATTAGAAGAGTACTGGCGAAACGTAGCTAAGAGCGATTCTATCTTTCGATAGGAAGACCTCATTTAAAATATGCTATTGACCCACGGCATCTTCATTAAGGCGGTTTAATTATCGAATCAAATCGCATACAAGGTAGAGGAGCTGGCTTTACAAAAAAGCATAATGATTAAAATGTGCTATTAACCTCTAATTTTAAGTAGCCTAGTTTAGTAGCCAGGGCCCACCAAAAGATAATACGATATGATGATTTGATACGATACGACACTGAACTTGGCCCATGGAGATAGGTTTTTTTCGAGTTTTTTCTTTTATGTACTCAATATTCTCTCTAATACGACCGTTTTTTTCTTCCTCAGTGTCACTTATAGACCAATTTTTTTATATAAAACACCATTTCAGCAATCTGTTTCTTAATTTATTACTTACAGGTGTTTTTTTCATTTTTGCACCATTTTCCGGCCACGGATTCCTCATTTTCACAGTTCCCCTTGATTCTTCACTTCTCTCCATTTTCTTTCTCTGATGTCTTGAGCTGCGAAGCTGGGTTTTGATGGAAAGTTTTAAATGGTATATATGGATAATTTTTTTTGTATTATTGGTAGTATTCATTAATACATCACAGTTTTAGTACATCTGCAAGTTATTCCACATCACCCGAAGAGGTTACTCGCTAGATGCGTTTCTCTTTGTGCTTGGAGAAGAAACGAGCGGAAAAGAGATCCCTGGGAGGCATATGAGAAACCGCTCGCCCTTTCCCTTAATTAAAAAGGGTTCATCTCCCAAAACCTACGGTAAAATGGAGGAATTTTTTCAACATTTGTTTTTAGTTTTTTACCCTTATGAAATCCTTTAATATTTCAGTAGCATGAAATTGTTTTGTTGTGAATAAGCATATTTTATCTTCCCAAGTCATTCCGTCCCCCGCTTCTTCAGATAGACGGAATGGACCGCAGATCCTATATCACCATTGCCGCCTCCCTTTTACTATTTTTATTGGTTCCTACGCTATCTCTTCTGAGGCTTTCCGTCCCCCGCTTCTTCAGATAGACGGAAAGCACCTCAGTGCCTGTGATAGTAGGTTAACGTATATACTGTTGGTTAACCTTTGTATTGGAGGAAATTCAACAAAATATAATCGCCTGTCAACTTATAATGTGCGTTCAAAGCTGAAACGATGTACAACCAAGGGATAGCCACAAGGCCAATTAATCAGCTGTTTTCCATATCTAGTAATTGAATATCTAATGTTATCCATTTAGTGCACAGTATACACGACCAAGCCATATTTTCGTAATCGGAAGCGGTGGCAGTTTTATCTACGCAAGAAAGATGATATCATCGGGAACACACATCGCACGCGACCGACGTTGTACTTCCACGGATTTTACCCCGATCGCACAAAGGGCATATTTCGTTAACTTTAGGGAGGGACTATAATATATTTGTTTTAATTTTGTTCCGGCATTCGTCGGCATCAAACTTTTGTTCAGTTCCCATATTTTTCGCTACCTGATTTATGAAAAAACACGTATGCACCCCACAGTTATAGCTATCTCTCTGTTTGCCGAATGGCACCCTTATTGCTCTCAGTTTACTGGGACGTATTTTTTCCTTACTTGACGTATTCCGCTTCTTTAAGAAAGTCGTGAATAAATTGTAATGCCTGGCATAATCCATATCCGTGCTGCCCAATGGATCGAAACAACTGAATAAAAAACTCCCGGAAGTTTACGACAAATAGGCACCAGTGATTTTGATCTTTATTGAACGGCATTAATATAATTTTCTCTTTGAACTTAAGCTAGGCGACTAAACCCTCGGACGTGAAGATCCCTCGTAGGGCATAACTGGAATTTTCGCAAGGGATATAAATAATGTCCCTTTTGTTTTTTTCAAGAACTACGGTGGCGAAGATATCTATAATGAAATTCCAAGACATTGTTTTGGGGGCAGCGAAAGGGAGTCTTCCAATTACACGCGGGTATCTTTGCCAGCGTATCCTAAAACGTATGACCTTCCTAATTCCGAACAGTTATCGAAGTAACTATTATCAGAAACTATGCTATTTTCGTGGAAAGTAAGAGGCCGATGATTTATGGCTACCCTGTCACCCTTCTTAACCCAATAACTGGAATCACTTGCCTCCTCCATTGGTCCCCCTTGATCTACAAAGATTTCGGGCTGCTTCACGGTCTCCACTTTGAAATCAGTGACTCTCCAGACTTCTCCAGGAAAAGAAGTTACCCTTAATTTTCCTGTTCTTCTTTTCCGTTTTCCCCAAGGCTCCTCCTTCATAAAATTAACGAGACTTTCACATTAACTGGCCTTGCGGCGTTTACTTTGTGCGGGGGGGGATTTGTTAAAAAATTTCCTTTGCTCGAGAGAAGGCATGGGGTTTGATTGCCCTCAAAAATCTACCGCACGGCAAATGTAAATTATAATCCAGAATCGTGTTTTTCACGATTCCGAACCACCTTTCCACGCTTGTGTTACTATATCGTGGTCCAAATGAAGATGATTCATCTCTGCTCTTCAAAATGTTCGACCAAAGAGGTACAAACGGTAAGAAATGCTTCAAAAAAGTAGATAGAAATTTAGGACTGAAAAAGGGATTTGGATCCCCAGAGCACTCAACGTTTGCATTTTCCGCAATGACAGTGAAAAGGAGATAAAAAGGACTACTCTTATAAAGGCTGCTTTTACGGACCCGAGGAATGGAAAAATCTTTCCTGATAACGGTTGAAGGAAACACTGAGCTCTGCGTAACCATCTCTTGGATTTCACTCACAGCTGCATCCACCGCCTCGCCACGCCTCTCGCATTTCAATATAATGGAGAAATTTTTCAAAATATTTTCCAAGACGCTCATGGAATTTGACGTAACCATCAAGCCAATTACAGCTGCCAAGAATTTCCTGATTTTTTTTTTGGGATAAGCCTTAGCAAGATGTCGCGCCACCAAATGCATAAAATGAGCGCAGCAGATGAATATGGGATACCAATCAACATATCATAACAGTCATACAAATACTGGGAGAGGGTGCAACGTGACCAAAGCAAAATTACAGCATTAATAATGGCAAAACTGAAATCACACACGATGCCATTAAATATAGGTGAATTAACTTTTGTGACGGAGCTAGCGAAATGACGGAACTGAAATAGAAAGTTGGCTATCGCATTGACAATGTGCCTATCGCTAATTAGCTCCAAAATGGGAACAATTACACTTCCTATATTAACAACTCTTGCGTAATAAAGAAAGCATTTTTGAAAACCGGGAAGGCGTTTCACGACAGACCCCGTTGCATCTAGGTGGAGATATGGTCGGCTTTCTTTCGACAAGGAAGCCACAAGACGAACTTGCTTCGTTGAAAAACAGTATACTGTTAAAGGGAGTCCTAAGAATTGGATGTATCTCTCCTCATCCTTTTTTTCTGCCATAAACATTTGAATTAAATCATATTCTGGATTATTGCTGAAATCCTTTTCGGCTTTGCTCTCCATCCGCGCGCGTTGTAGAACATTAAGAGAAAACAAGCCTTGCAAATTCCCACTTTCCAAAGAACCCTCTTCTGAAGATAAAATCGCTCTACTTCGGAAAACAGATGGCTTTTCTTTCTTTAGAATTACTTTTGCAGCCTCTCTATCTGATCCACGAAGAGGACGACAAAATTTTTCGGTTCCATGTTTTTCTTGGCCCTTGCTGAAAACTCTTAAGAACACCTCACCACTATCACTTATACTTGGATCGTCTACCATTATATTAAATACCTTGCACTCATTATGCTTACAATACGCCCTAATCACAATACTACCATTGCCTCCTCGGACGCGATAGTCTCGGACAAGAAGAACACAGCGCGAATTAATCGCAAAGAACTTTCTACTTAGCATATTAGTGCATTTCCCTTTAACAAATTTTCCTTGAACAAATATTTCCTCCCATTCCTGACGGGAGAAATGAAACTGCTCTATTTCCCAATATTCATGACAGAGTTTTCGTTATGGTTATCACATTTTGCAGGCTCCTCTCTCAGGGATTTCCTCATAACCGTTTCTTGCTTAAGTTTGATATGCCTTTGTCATTTGTCAGGGTGTTGGTGCTAGCGCATAGTTGTTTACCTTTTGAGAATAAAGCCACCGCTAGGGTAACAATTCCTTTCGGAAACTGGTGGCAAAGTGAGATATATTGTCATTTTAGAAAGAAGAGCAGACGTTGGCAAATCTAATTGGGTATTTTGATTGACAGTGCTATTACTCATTTATAATAATGATAGGTTACATTATACCCTGCAAGGCACCGCTAGGGTGTGGGACAGGGGGTGACTACTCACGTTATTCTGATCGTTTATTGTCCGTGGGAAAAATGACATTAAAAGATAAGTATTATAACCATGTAATGATTATTTTTGTTAGATGTTTGTAAGCTGCTAGCTTACTTAAAATGGATTTTATACGAATGCAAACGCTTCCGTGGGCGTTAAGCTGCTTTATCCTCAGGGTTACGGATATCTCTGTCAACCAAAACATAATCAGCCAATTAACTACGGAATTAATGTCCTTCGTTTCCTGGGTGAAATATGAACGAGGGATATGTGGAAAGCTAACAAAAATATTGGAATTTAATAGAAGAGTCCTCGGTTAATGCGATGAGAAGGTGAAAGAGAAGTGTGACCTTTCGCTGGTTAGGTCTCATTTAAAAAATGCTGCAAGTATGTGGGATCCTCACGAGGTTGGATTGTTTTTCGACTTGGATCGCTTGCAGCGTGGATAGGAGTTAGATTTCTAAGACATGGTTACGACAAACCGAGTAGAGCATCAAAATTATTACAGCTGCTAAGCTCGGAATCACTCACGGAGGGGAGTTAAATTACAGATTAAATCGCCCGCAGGAATTGAAATGACGTCTCTTCAAGGAATATGTTGAAAATGTTTTATTACTGCCATCGTACTACGGTAGCATGCGTTATCTCTTCCTCTCTGTTGCTCCTCCAGTATTCTTTTATAATACAAAGTACCCTGCATTAACTTTCATTGTTCTTTGAACTTCTTCCAAAAACCTTGCCTCTTCCCCTACCACCTCGAGAATTTCTCTCTATTTTCTTCACTGTTTTTTTCTATTTTTCCTGTCCTCATCCATGCCCACGTACCATAGGTCCTCATTTTATTCTTATTCTCATGAACCAATGAATGCATTTCCAAATGCAACCAATAACTACTCTATGTTTAAGTTTTCCCTTCCTGACCTCTTCCAAATTTTCACATCATTCAACATCCAATCACCTGCTTCTAAGGAGGCTAAATGGTTCCACAGGATTTTTCTTTCACATAATCTCTCCTAATTACTTCCTCTCCCAGTTGCACTCCCTAGCATGCATCCAGCTTAGCCTCCCCCTTCTCCAGAATTGCATTTCAAAAGCATAAATTTTACCTAACTCTATTCATAAGGACATAAAGATTGCAGGTTGCGAAGTTAGCTATTCTAAAGCAGTGCATGGCCAAATTTTTTAAAACCTTGAAAATACATAAATCAGCATTGATAGATATTACAACTAAAATGGTACAATCAATTTGTTGGTTACACCTCTTGGATTACTGCAGAAGGTGAAATAATAATGTGGTGATGGGTAATAATATGGTGTAATATGATGATAATGGAAACTGTCTCAATACCAGAATGGAAGCACTGAAGTTGGACAATAGATTTTTATGGTTTTAAATAATGCATCCAAATCAATGCATGTAAATGAAAGCAATGGAATAAGTTTTCTCAGCTAGCCTGTTCAAAGTGAATTGGCAGGTCCTAGAGGAAGTACCTATGCACAAACAGAAGCATAGGAATTCACATGTAAATACTTTCTTTGAAGTATTCTGTGAATCTGTAACATTCTCTTTAATGTAAAAATCATAGGAATCATGTATTCAGTCGAGTTAAATATACTTTACCCAAGATGGCATTTTTTGTGATTACACATTAATTTTCATTAATCCATCCTGTAACTATGTCCCAGAAAAAGAACGTGCAGAATCATGAATTATATTGGTAAATGAGAGAAAAATCTGTATATTTTATTTGAGGTGGTGGTTCAGCAATTGAAAAATGATATAAATGAATAACTAAATATATATTATAAGCATTTCAATGACTTTTCACTCCCTTTGAAACAAACTTAGTACTTCAAAGAGCCATCCAAACACTTACTCATAGGGAAAGTTAACTTTCAGGCAAGTGAATATAGAATTTCCAACCATTGTGCAAAGAAAAACAGGTTAGCATGTAGAAGATTAGTGGCGCAAATAATATTTTTATTTAACAGCTGAAGTTTATTCGAAACTGCTATCACATTTCACAAATATTAAAAGAGATCATGAGTACATAAGGCAGCATAATAATCTTAATACACTGATGTATCACATTACATTATGCTGTTTTCAGACAGCACTTCAGTAAAACTGTACTAAAATTTAATGCAAAGCCTCTTTAATTTTCAATAAAGAGAGCTAGATGAAACGAATGTGAAAATTCCATTGGTAGTAACCCACAAACCTCTACTATTTCATCTAGCATACCCTTTGAGTGATTTGCCACAGGATAACCCATTATTTCGTGAATGTTCAGAGAAAGAAAAAAGAAATCAGTGACATCATTAGCTAGAAGCTTTTGGGAACAACTCTACTTAAATTTAAATAAATAAAGAGTAAAAGAATCTTTCACCATTGCTCTTCAAGAACAGCCTAAAATATCAAATCAATAATTTACTTGGCTATATGTTAAAAGTGTGCAGGACAAAACCAATCTCAGATATGCTACAATTTGCTGTGC